>NC_135688.1:27581935-27689435 GCF_964276395.1 Gasterosteus aculeatus | reverse complement strand
GAATCACAGATGTTTGCTGTGGAAAAAGATTTCTGAAATTGAGTCTTCCCGACCACAGGAACCGCCCGCGGCGTCGTGATCAGCACCGGCGACCGTACCGTGATGGGTCGCATCGCCACGCTAGCCTCTGGCCTCGAAGTTGGACGCACCCCCATCTCAATTGAGATCGAGCACTTCATCCACATCATCACAGGCGTGGCCGTCTTCCTGGGTGTTTCCTTCTTCGTCCTCTCGCTCATCCTCGGGTACAGCTGGCTGGAGGCCGTCATCTTCCTCATCGGCATCATCGTGGCCAACGTGCCAGAAGGTCTCCTGGCCACCGTCACCGTGAGTTCTCCCCCGTTTGTCCCCGAGTGTCATCTTCAGTACATTCAAAGACTTGAGACACTTGATTCTGTCTCCAGGTGTGTCTGACCCTGACCGCCAAGCGCATGGCCAAGAAGAACTGCCTGGTGAAGAACTTGGAAGCTGTGGAGACCCTGGGCTCCACCTCCACCATCTGCTCCGACAAGACCGGCACCCTGACCCAGAACAGGATGACCGTGGCCCACATGTGGTTCGACAACCAGATCCACGAGGCCGACACCACGGAGAACCAGAGCGGGACTTCCTTCGACAAGAGCTCTGCCACCTGGGCGGCCCTAGCCCGAGTCGCCGGGCTGTGTAACCGCGCCGTCTTCCTGGCAGAGCAGTCCAACCTGCCCATCCTGAAGGTGGGTTTCTGTGCCCCGCTATCGCGTTTCTGCGTCTGTTTACTTGAATAGATGAAGCTAAATACTAAGGATTCTTTCAAATGAACGGCCCTTTTTATCACATTCAGATTTTCAAATTATTATACAAATGAAGCAGAGTTCATCCTTTGTTCATCCACAACAACAAGCTTTTTTCTGTTGTTCCAGGTCTTTAGTTTGTAGGCTCATTATGTGGGAAGGATTTAAAAACTTGTACTGCTGACTCATTTTTTTTAATTGAAGTTCTAAAACGACTGTAAACCAAAGGGTTTCTTCTTTATTACATCTTCTGAATTGGCTGTCCCACTATAAAAAATGATTTTTTGTTCAGAACTGATCAGGGACAGAAGACTGCACTGTATTTTAAAATATTCCTACAAATTCACGGGGTCGTGCATTATTACAAGTGGGACCAAGTAAGTACCTTAAACAAACATTAGAGACGGCATAGGTCCAGTTTTTGTAGCTTTAAATGTCTAAAAAAAGCTCACACATAGTCTGCAGATACACATCACTTCTGCAACAATACTTGTGCACAATTAAAACATTTAAACTGCAAATAAAAAAATAAAAACCTCTTTTCAGGGCCTGAAAAGTTTCCCTGAAAGGATATTCCAGAAATAACTCTAGATTTTAATATTTGGCTTTATTTCACGTTTTCCTCTCAGCCGAACCGGCTTGTTTTCCAGCTTATCCCTCTCCCTTGAGTAAACACACACACACACACAGATGTACGGACGTCTCTTAGCTCCCAGACCGTTCTTGGAGCCCGGTCTCTGGTTTCCACCGCGTGCGTGTGTGTGTGTTAATCACCTGTAACTCTCTGGTTGGCCTCATGGCTCTAATTACCAGTCAATCCCTGTGCGCATTGTTTTTGTTCCCGTGGTTACACTTCGCCGTTAACTTGCCTCTCTGCAGATGGTACCAGGAATGCAATACACCTTTAAAAAGGATTTGGATTAATTTGTCTCTCGATCATGTCCTCTCGAGGCAAAGCATTGAAGAAGTAAAGTTAATGTTTGTCGAGGTTAATGGTCTCTGTTGTCCATCCCACCCAGAGAGACGTGGCTGGCGACGCCTCAGAGTCGGCTCTGCTGAAATGTATCGAGCTGTGCTGTGGATCAGTGCAGGAGATGAGAAACAAAAACCCCAAAATTTCAGAGATCCCGTTCAACTCCACCAACAAGTACCAGGTATTGAACAAGGAGCTACATTGCGGCTGATTGCATCATTGTTTAATATATGGAAACCAAGGGTTTGTCCTGTTGTTTTCAGACATCGTTTTCCTCTACATTATTTTGATCGCTTGGGAATGGGCTTTGAAATGTGTTAAATCTCAGATTAGTCTGTCCTTGACCGTGAGTCCTTTGCAGGAAAGCTTTTTTAACATCTTTTAGTAACAAGATTTTTTGCTAAATGTTGAAAAGGGACTTTCCTTGGATAATCTGTCTGCTCATTCCCCAATAAGATCTTAAGAAAGCCTCAGAGGACAATGAAATCCACACACAGTTTGTGTCTTACTTGAGTTTTCCGTCATTCATTTTCATTTTCTCGTCTTTGCTTTTCCCCCCGTTTTGTGCCTCTAGCTTTCCATTCATAAGGATGGCACACCTGAAACGGGGTCCAACCACCTGCTGGTGATGAAAGGCGCCCCAGAGAGGATTCTGGACCGCTGCTCCTCCATCCTGTTGCACGGCAAAGAGCAGCCTCTGGACGACGAGCTGAAAGACGCTTTCCAGAATGCCTACCTGGAACTGGGGGGTCTGGGAGAGCGAGTGCTGGGTAAGAATGGACGGCAGCTGGGATGGAGATGAATGAATGAATTTCAATAAAAATCACTTCATTGGCCAATGTTTTTTCTTCTCGTCTCCGTCAGGTTTCTGCCACTTTAGCCTCCCCGACGACCAGTTCCCAGACGGCTTTGCTTTCGACACGGAGGAGGTGAACTTCCCCACTGAGAACCTTTGCTTCATCGGCCTCATGTCCATGATCGACCCCCCTCGTGCCGCCGTGCCCGATGCCGTCGGCAAATGCAGGAGCGCCGGAATCAAGGTGGAGCCCAGAATGAAATGGAAATGACTGATTAATACAGAGTGGACATCAAACCGATTCAATCACATGGAATTGTTCTGTAAAGTTGCTTGAGTTCAATCCATGGGCTTGATGGCTGTTCCCTTGTCGTAGGTTATCATGGTAACGGGTGATCATCCAATCACAGCCAAGGCCATTGCTAAAGGCGTGGGCATCATCTCCGAAGGCAACGAGACCGTTGAAGACATCGCGGCCCGTCTCAACATCCCAATCAACGAAGTCAACCCAAGGTACTGGCCACGCTGAACAGCCCCGGGGTGCCTTTTGTTCCAGTTACCATGGAAACACAAATGACAACTGCTCCCGGAGCACCCCTGGATCCTGTTGTGGGCCCCAGTTGTTTCGCGCCATGAATCCAGCGCGGCCAAGCTTGAGTAACCGAATGGCTCCGTGTTCCCTCCAGAGATGCCAAGGCCTGCGTCGTCCACGGCGGGGACCTGAAGGATCTGGCGCCTGAGCAGCTCGACGACATCCTCAAGTACCACACAGAGATTGTTTTCGCCAGAACCTCCCCACAGCAGAAGCTGATCATCGTGGAAGGCTGCCAGAGACAGGTAGAAACTAAACCGAGGAGGGCGTGTTTCCCCACTCTTACGAGCCGCTGCAGGGCTCGCCAAACTGGAACACACAGCATGAGCCTACGCCGTATTGTGCAGATTCGTGAGTGCATATTTGATATCCCTATCCGCAGTGCTTATTCATGAGTAATGCTCTGGTCTGATGACTTAAGTTAGCGTAATAATCAAGGGTGGCATCTGTCGAGCTGTGACCTCGCATTAATATTGCATCAACACTACAACACTATGAAAACTATCAAAATCAATGTAATATTATTCTGATAAAATGTCAGTTTAATCTCTTGGTCTTAATATTTTAAAAAGCCCAAGCGAGTCGCGCATTCTCTGCGGAGACTGGAGGGAATCAATGATGACTTGTTATTGACATTTCCTGGTACGAAGCCATTGGCTTAAATTGACCTCCTCAGTAACCGAGACACATTGCAGAGGTCCTGTTGGCTGTATTTAGAATATTTTAACCACGTTACGTGGCATCCAGAGCAGAGCTCCGCTTCTGTTTCAGTGCAATCAGCATGCAGCGCAGCCACAGATTCTCTTTATATGTTCACCACAACACCGGCTCTGATTCTCGACTTATTCCACCTTTGTCTGTTTTCTCACTTTCATCACATCTCGTCTGTACAGCCGGATGAAGCAGAATTTCCCCAAAACCTTTGTTTAAAACAGAATAATTCTCTGTGGTGGGGAACAAAAGCCTAAGTAACTTCCACACACAAACGCAAATCTTCTCCTCAAGGCGCCTCTCCTCCGTCTCCGCAGGGAGCCATTGTGGCCGTGACGGGCGACGGCGTGAACGACTCTCCCGCTCTGAAGAAGGCCGACATCGGTGTCGCTATGGGCATCGCTGGATCCGACGTCTCCAAGCAGGCCGCCGACATGATCCTGCTGGACGACAACTTTGCCTCCATCGTGACTGGGGTGGAAGAAGGTAACGGATTCCCTTCGTCAAAGGAGAAATGGTGACGTTGTCACTGGATTCCTATTGTCTCTATTTGGCTGGAGGCTTGAAATGTTCCTCTTCTCATCAGGCCGTCTGATCTTTGACAACTTGAAGAAGTCCATCGCCTACACTCTGACCAGTAACATCCCCGAGATCACCCCCTTCCTCCTCTTCATCATCGCCAACATCCCCCTGCCCCTGGGAACCGTCACCATCCTCTGCATTGACCTGGGAACCGACATGGTGAAGATGCCCTTGTGTGCTCATAAAATGTTGTGATATCATAGTACTCTATTCCCGACTATAGTGACAACGCAACGATGTAGCAATGGTTATTCGGTTCGTAAATGTCCGTTTCATCTGTTGTAGTTTCATTGTAAGCAGAAAAGTTGAGCATGTTGACACGAGCGCAACGACGCGAGGGCGTGCGGTTATTTGTTTGTCAGGGATTTCACGTTTATGTCACGTCTCCCAGGTCCCCGCCATCTCCCTGGCTTACGAAGCGGCCGAGAGCGACATCATGAAGCGACAGCCCAGAAACCCCAAAACAGACAAGCTGGTGAACGAGAGGCTCATCAGCATCGCCTACGGGCAGATCGGTAAGCAGACGCTCCCCACGTCTCTTTGGGAGATTCTGGAGCTCATCATCTGGGTGGTCCAAGATAACCGGTAGAGGCATGCACCATATATAGGCTGCTGCTGACGGAGAGCTGGAGAGTGTGTGCTGTGTGTGTGTGTGTGTGTGTGTGTGTGTGTGTGTGTGTGAGGGATGACAGAGGAGCTGTGTCTCTGGATTTTCCCCTCTTTGGTAATGAAGCCAGGAAAAGGTTTGCTTTTACCCGTTTACAAAGTATTATTGGTGCTTTGTTCATTTAGTTAATTAGTTGAAAAAAGGACATTCCTAAGGGGGTCCTCAACATTTCATCATCTTCATTTTGACTATGCCTGTAATTCCTCACAAGACAACTCAGTCATGTATTTATTTAATTCATATGCAAGACATTCACTTTCTCATTTTGTTGGATTTTCCCCATAAGATCTTATTGATCCCTGGATCCCAAATACACATTTACTGCCTTGACACTAATGAAAACATAATCCCCCCCAGGAATGATCCAGGCGCTGGCAGGCTTCTTCACCTACTTTGTGATCTTGGCTGAAAACGGCTTCCTGCCCGCCACCCTGCTGGGCATCCGAGTGAACTGGGACAATAAATACGTTAACGACCTGGAGGACAGCTACGGGCAGCAGTGGGTCAGTAAACTTTGAGTCATAATCTGCCCGTCAGCTGGTTGAAAGTGTTTGTGACGTGCGCGCGTTCCCCCGTCAGACCTACGAGCAGAGGAAGATCGTGGAGTTCACCTGCCACACGGCCTTCTTCGCCAGCATCGTCGTCGTCCAGTGGGCCGACCTCATCATCTGCAAGACCAGGAGGAACTCTGTCTTCCAGCAGGGCATGAAGTGAGTACAGGAACAGCCGGCACCCCGGGGTCCTCTCCCGACCCCTAGCTGGGGAGGGTAGATTTGATTCCTCGCTCGGATGCCTTTGTTTGTGTCTAACGGGTCCTAATGGTTCCCCCTTTTGTGTGTCAGGAACAAGATTCTGATCTTTGGGCTGTTTGAGGAGACCGCCCTGGCCGCCTTCCTCTCTTACTGCCCAGGCATGGACGTGGCCCTCAGAATGTACCCGCTCAAGTGAGTAAAGAAAAAAAATCTCACCCAATCCGCCAGGAAGCAATGCGCACATCCAGTTGACTTAAGATCACGTGACTCATCTCTCGTGTGTGTTTCCAGGCCCAGCTGGTGGTTCTGCGCCTTCCCTTACTCCCTGCTCATCTTTATCTACGATGAAATCCGTAAGCTGATCCTCAGACGCAGCCCGGGAGGTGAGTCCAGAGTCCATGCTTTTATTATCTTCTGTGTTTTCCTACTTCTCTCTCACTGTACGGCTTGTGTCTCTCTGTTTTTTCCTCTTTTAATTATTCTCTCTCATTAGGCAGTCTGTTTTCATGCTTTCAGATTATAAAGATAATCCAAGAAGTTGCCTCTGAATCCGGTGTTTGTTTGTTTTCTCTCCCTGCGCGTCCAGGTTGGGTGGAGCGGGAGACCTACTATTAAAGACCCGTCGGTCCGGTCAGCTTGCGTCTTCTCCTCCACTCCCGTCTTTGCATGAATATTGTCTTGCTGCTCGGAATAAAATTTTAACCTCTGTGACAAAAAAATTGGAACGTGTTTTTATATTAGGGAATGCTTGATACTACTATTAGAGAAATACTGAGATGGTACGTGCTGACGTTGGTTAATGAAAATGCTAATAATGACATAAACATCGATTATGACTGTGTGCCTTGTTTCTGAAACAGGACCAATTTTATACATGTTTTTAAAAGTTATAAACCGTCAATAAAAATGCGCTTGAGTCAGGTCCCACAAATGTTTCCTGTGCTCATTTATTGTGTGTGTGAGTCCACAAATCCACTACATTCAAGATTATGGACAAAATCCTCTGTACAAATGTGTGTAAACCTAAAACTTGAACATATACTTTCAGTTTAGTATTCTAAACGTTTTTTGTATAATTAGAGAAACACTTAAATCTGAAAGTTTGCCTTGATACCTGATGATAAATAACATCCAGACGCTTTGCCCCTAGAAAAAGAGGATGTAGTGGTTCTAAACCTTTTGTATCCATTATGTGTGCAGCTGGAGGCCTTAAAACGGGTTACGTGTTCGTGGTCTCTGATGGATGAGCGCGCACGCACACCGGAGCAAAAACCAGATACCTTTTGATGTGTTTTAGATACAGAAGGAAGATTCAACCTGAATCTCGTTAGTTCACATCTGTGTTCTGTGGGTTTAGAAATAGAGAATCTGATTTAGGCAGAGGAGAACTGGAGAGGCTTTATCTTTCAGTCATGTGTTGTGTTTAAAATGAAGAAACACCGGACGGACAAAAGGGAATTGCAGATCGAAAGGTTAAAATCAAATGTATTTAATAAAAGAAAGGGTGTTGTGGTAAAAAGGACATCTCCGATGAGGAGCCGCTGTGCCCCAGGGTAATCCATTGACCACCCAGTGCCTTCCACCAGCGAACCGAGAACAATGGCGTCTACATTTTTTTATACAGATCCGTAAAGGTGTGAAAGTTCGTGTCCACACCTCTGGGAGTGGTCTTCTGGTGAGTTCAATGTAACTCGGATTTCGAATGCCTCTCAGTCAATACCAGTTGTTGTGCAAATATTACATGCATGCATTCCAGTTGATTACATTAAATACAATCATAACTGTACATTGATATTTGATTACAGTTTCAAAATTACAGTGGTTTTACAATATTGTCATTACTTAATTGATTGCACAGTTTCAGAGTCATAGCTGTATTCTGGTGTACACTAAATGCATTTTATCAATTTATGAAGCGGGTCGTCAGTTTGTTTCTAATATCCTACACATGTTTGAAGGCCGCAGTTAACTTCAGATTTCTTCTCCCTCTTCAGTCCAGAGCACTCAACGTTGTCCCAGCGAGCGTGTTTCCCCGGTAAAGACGTTTAAAAGACGTTGACAGTTGGTTGAAAGGCGAAAAGTCTAGTTATATATAACTTCTATATAACAGACTTTGAAAAAACGTTCGCCTTTCAACGGAAGGTGCTCGCGGGGATGCTAACGCTAATGCTAACCGACGTTAGCGCTCGACAAACTCTGAACAAAACCTTTTAAAGATGCAAAGAGGCACCAAAATGAAAAGAGAGAAAGTAATGGAGGCGGAAACAGGTGAGTTCATCGGTGTTTTAAGAGGGCTGTAAACTATAACGTTAATTGTGTGGTAACCGTTGACCGGTGACGTTAACATTGACTTCCATTGATATCCTCCGCCTGGTTGGTAACCTTATTTAATAAATGTAACGTTGACGTTATTTCAACCTGATTATGGAAGCATTACACGTATTTATGAAGTAAAAGTAATAAAACATTCACACTAAATTCCTTTGAGAATATATTAACTTAGTTTACGGCATGTGACAGTCAGTAAAATATAACTAACTTTAGGTAACGTTGTGTAAAATTACCCTCTCAAGAGTTTTATACGAAGCAAAGGTGTTACGTTATTACACATATAACGTATGTAACGTTACATTAACGTAGTAATTGTACCTAAAGCTAACGGTTAGTCACGTTCCACCATTGGCCCAATGTGGGCTCATTAATTAACGGTTAACTTAGTTGATAGCACACCTGTGTGTGACAGGTGTGCTATCCTCCTCCATGGACACCCGAGCATCAAAATAACACACTAAAGAAAAAGTACTGTCCAAGCAGCCGGAGCAGGGAGAGGAACAGGTCCATTCAATTATTTCATATTATTATTCACTCGCATCAATTCATCTTTTTTTTTAATCACTTTTAGATGTTCAACCTTCCTCGTGTTACAGAAACTGCTACCGAGCAAAGCTGCTTAAAAGGACCCTGAAGACGTGGCACAAGGTGAGTTCACACAACAAAGTCAAACAGTATTTTCTCGTTATTCAACGAGAAAATACTTTTAGCTATTGTAATTTTGTATATGTATTTCCCATCGGAGTTACACAGGACAAGCAAGAAACACAAAAAAAAGAAAATACAGAATGGAATGGAATTTAATTTATGGCCGTTTTTGACACCGGTCCATCATCCGGGGACACATCTTCACACACATTGTTATGTGTCCGGGGCGCTGATTCAAGACGTCGTCTTTGATGACTTACAAATGTAGGTTGAGTATTTCAGTCTACAGTGTGGGACAACACACCCATGTGCTACTGGAGCGCTTTCCAGACACAATGTTTAATATACAAATGTAATGGTTTAGCTAAACTCGACTAGCAAATTACAAGCGATTGGAAATAAAAAGGGTCAAGATTTAAGGAGTCTGAAGTCCTCTGAAAATGACAGAAAACATGCAACGCCACCACCTCCGTGTCTTCTTAGGGTGCCTAGTTTTTAGCTCCATATGCACCTGTAACCTTATAACTGAAAACATGCTGTATATGTCAGCTTTTAAGTGAAAAAGATAGAGATCATAATGAGAGGGGGGGGCGTAATTTAGATTATGCCAACCGAGGCGTAAATGAAGTCTTGTTTCAGCGCGAGTCTTGCATGAATACTCAGCCGTCCTCTGATTCGTTTGAACAGGGAGAGTCCACGCAGACGTCTAACACAACACGATGTAATCTGCTGCAGCGCCAGCCAATCGAATACATGCACGTGCACATTCCTGAAACCTGCTTCTCCCGTGTGGGCTATATTCCTTGTATCCCCCCTCAGAGTTGTAACACCCTGTTTGTGTGAGAGAAACCTTTGGTGTCTATAACCTTCAAAACACATTGTGTTACTTTAATGCTTCCGCGATCGCTAAAGGCTGTAAAGGTAGATTGCGTTCCTGCCAAACAGGCACGAGGCCACAATGATCACAGGGTTGATGATTGCTAGCCTTGAATCTGCATTGTACCAGTTAAGTTAAATGAAATCATGACTTTGGATGGTCCGTGTCACAGTGCTGCCTTCGACCTGTCTGGTTTGTGGGCGAGTCTTCTTCCTGTGCCCTCATATGCTCCCTCTCTCCAGTGTGTAATGTTATAAACATGACATTTGATATCATTTGCCACTCTAATGTCATCACATCCATTACCAGGCATGTGACGAGTCACCGGGACATTTATAATAAATAGACGAGCAGCTTGAAGCTTTTGCATCACTTTAGTTTATACATAACAAGAACAGGTGAATGACCTGTTATAGAAACAATGCGTGTAAGGCCTGTATCTTTTGATCATAGACATAAAATATTCCTGATTGTAGCATCCCTGCCGGCTACTCTTTAGAGCAGTGATTCTCAACTGGTCCGGCCCCCGGGACCCGCCATCACCCCTTAATGACAAGCCACGACCCAAATCGAGGAACATTCTCAACTTCTCAAATTTATTTAATGAAAATATAGTGCAGTTTGAACCTGAGATAATATGGAGACAGAATACGTATGCCAACACAAAAACAAGTTTAATGAAAAAACCAAACAGCCAGCTGTTCATTTTTATCTTCCCAGACAAAGGCCTGCGACCCATTAAAAACGGGTCCCTAACCCCCCAGTTGAGAATCACTGCTTTAGAGTATTTAGCTGATTTAAACGGAAAATCTGACCTAAATTGAGACTTTCTGTTCATGTATTGTGCAAAAGTATAAATTTACAAAATGTTCAGCTGCCACTTAACTTTTTTGAGAGAAATCTAAATGCGACCAGAGAATGATCCTCTCAGTGCTTTGTGTCAGATGTTTGTGTCAAAGATACTGTAGTTTGGGATTTAAAGGAAGAGTTTAGTATTTTGGGGAATCCACTGTGAGGGATGCCCCTCTGACTCCCCGGTTCTCTCCAGAGCAAAGCACCTCTGCAGCTCTGAAACAAACCAGTCCTACAGGGACGACAGCAGGCCGGCTTGATGGTCGGTCCTCTCAGTTCCCTTTCATGCGGCCTGAGATAAAAACGTCTCCTCTCCTTATGAAGCCAGGAGGCAGTCATTGGAAATGCGCCCCATATTTCTGCAAATAATGTGTATGCACTTACACAAATGGACAAATCAAATATCTTGATTTCAGTAATTTGTACAAATATTTATTCTATCCTGCATTATTCTCCCGAGTCCCCACACATAACTATTGTGATCTGTAGAAGCCGAGAGGTTCACAAGATGATTGTTGGAGGTATCATATTTTATTATATTATTTCCAGTGGGTCTGTTTATTTATTAGCATCTGGAATCGCCTGATATTTACAATGTTCTAGCTTACAGGAAAGATAAATGAAGCCATAACCAGCTCGGTGGGGTTAGTTGGCATGTCAGTGGCTTCCTCCAAGAAGAAACCTTTTATTTCCTCTTCCTACAAAACTTATAAAGGAGTCCATGAGAAAATCTGAGGTTGGGTAGCTGCTGAAAAGTGAGCCTGCTTGAGATACTCAATCATTTCCAGGTTACATGAGTCGTGACTGGAGATGAGCCCGAAGAAACGGGACTATAAAAAGACGTTTACTCGTCTATTGGTGTCGTTGTCGCTCTAGCTGGCGGCGGACTGCTGTAACGGCTGCTTCAAAAACCACCCAATGAGCCAGAACATCTGCCCAAGAGCAGAGAAGGAGCCGCTTGTCCATGTGGTGCTCTTTCGTGGCATTGCGTGTGTGTGTCAGAGTGGATCGGTTTTCTGTTGTTCAGTCTCCTGGGGGCTGAACCGAGTAGCAGAGATGTCGTGATCTTACGCTCAAACCTCCCTCCGTCCTCGGCTTTCTGTCTCGCTGTCTCTCCATAGCTCGCTGAGCGGCAGGACGCTCGCCTCAGGCACAAATCCTTTCTTTCCAACTGCAGCTGTTTCTCTGTGTTTGACCCACAAACTGGCATGCCGAAACTTTACAGATGAATAAACCTGATTTCACGGCTGCCGAAATAGTAAACAGGAACCGCAGTGGTGTGAGAAATCGTCCTAATGATGAAATTGTCGTGTGCAGAAGTGTAATGGTTTGAGTTTAGGGCTGAAATGGGACACTGCAGTCGACAGTGAAGGAACTAACGAGACGTAGTTTCCATGTAGATCGTCCGTGTGGTTGAAGTTACAGCATACTGAGCTCTAATTAATACAAACAGATTACAAATAAACTAAATATGTTAATTATGATAACACAGCGTTTTGCATTTCTTTGGGAAACGCGTGTGTGAAACAAATGTGTCTGATTAAAAAGTCCAATCTACGGTTAACTGAAATAAACGGAGCGAAAGAAAGATTAGAAAGAAACGTGTTTAAAGTCTTTCAAACTCACTAGTGAAATGGAAGTGGTTTTATTTAGATTAAAGTTTTCTAAGATCTCTTGAGTGGGAGGGGGGCGGGGGGTCTCGTTTAAGGAGCCCGTGTGTGTGTGTGTGTGTGTGTGTGCGGCCTCAGTGTATCCACCTTTTTCTTATTGTTTCATTACTCGTTTTAGCCATTAAACCCTTCCTGTTGGAGTAGAAATCCCTGAGGGATTATTTTTATCTTTTTCAGTCTCGGGGTGATGCAATTCTGTTTTGCCTCACTTATTCAACAGTGGAAAGTAATGAAATGTGAGAAAATGTTCATCCTTCGGCTCTTGGAGATACGAGAGGCAAATCGAAACCCAGTCTTTATTTGTGTTGCACCTCTCGTTCAGGTTAGTGGAGTTATAAGAACAATAAAAAGGAGGATCTATGACCAGAAATGTGCTTATTAAAAAATGTGCATGGATCTGAGTGTAAAGATGCATTCAGTTTAAAGTAAAAAAGAAATTTACTAATGGTATAGATACGTTTTTAGATGACGCCATAACACTTTCTAATCAAAGGCCAAAGGGTTTGTTTGAATTCAAATGTTAATCAGAAAAACTAATTTATCTAAGAGAGGCTAATTAAATACTAATAATGTTTCTTTTCTGGAAAACTATACGGGCAAAGTCTTCTTTCTCCTATCTGGTCATACTTAGACATACAAACCTACCAAGTCTGTGGCCAAAGAGACAGAAAGAGAGCGCAAGAAGCTCTGCATGACTGTTATCAGGAAGTAGTTTGTCCTTCACGCTGCCAACGTCATCGTCTCTGGCTCGCACATTTTCCACTGCCTTGGCCAACTCTTCCTCCCCACACGCACACTCTCTACCTAAACTACATGTCACACAAATTTGTAGTGTGTGTGTGTGTGTGTGTGTGTGTGTGTGTGTGAGGGGTAGAAGATCATTTTTCCACCAGTGATGCTGGTGACACCAAAACAACATGTTCCTTCTTGGACTTTGTGACTGGACACAAAGCGATGAGGAGAAGAAAAGAGTGGAAAGCACAGATCCAGAACTCACAGATAAACACTGTAGCTGCTCAAACATCTCAGTGTAAAGGAGATGTCAAGATTTAAATGCTTTTCTCTCTGGTTATGTTTTACTTTTTTTTTCTTCTGGTATTTGATTCGCTGCATCTGCAAAAACATTGTGCCCCCTTCTGTCTGAATCATTCTCTCCATGCAAACATAAATTCAATTATTCAGCTTTTGGACGTAGCTCAGTTTTATAATACACTGATTCTTCAGCATGCAATTTTTTTTACAATCAAGTACATTATAAAATCGGAAAAAAGCTTTACGAACGCCTTCAGTGATCTCTTCTATGCAGTGGGTTTCTATGCAGGCGATGGGGTTCAACAGGAAGTTTATCCCCCTGACAACTCTCTGTCTCTCGCTTCTTTTCTCTGTGGTCTTTGTGCCTTTGGGGTTCCCCTCACTAATTACTATGCCGAGTGTCCCCAAAAGCAACAACAGGCCACTGTGGCCGAGTGTCAAGGCAGGAAACAAATCTTTCTGCTCAGTGGCCTCAGAGGCTGCCCTGTTTGATCAACCCAGCAAGTTGTGAGTATTTGTGTCTTTACTCAGTCAGATCTGGGGACAAATAATCCTGGAGGGCATTTTCCATATTGTGATGGTGTTGAAGAACATTCATGCTCTGAACCCAGATTCTCATGTAAAGCAAAATTAGAACAGATTTCAATGAAAGGAATTGTCTGCTCCGGATGACCACCTCTTTAGCAGTTTCGGGGCTGTTGTTGTTCCTAAGAACTCTCCAAATGTTGCCTGAAGAGCGTTTCTAAATGTGGCCGAGGAATACAATCCACAGTGTCACTAAGTGGTAACACATCCCCTTTTGGTCCTCGGCAACCGAGTATCTCCAATCGCTTCCATTTATAGTACTTGAGAAGGATTACGGTTTTGGAAAAAAAGCCCCCTTGTTCCTGGTAGGCTGACAAACTCGGTTAGAGGCCCCCGGGGAATGAGACAATAAGATTTAAAGGGCGCTCCAGCCTGGGTGGGCCCTGATGAAATCAGTTTTGAATGACATTTTTTATCAATCGCAGGATCAAAAGCAGATAAAAGATCAGAGATGATCTTGAGAAGCATGAATTCAGTAGATGATGGAGGGGAGAGTAGGGTCCTATCTGTTTATGGATCATGGAAAATGTACAATTAAGAAGTTGGAAGTTGTGAATTAATTCATTACTACATTAGAGTGAAAAGCGGCAAATCTGCACATGTGATGTTGGAATCTGTATTTTAAAAAGAGCAATTGCTTTGAAAGAATAGTTGCAGATTCATTTTGTGTTTGCCAGCTATTGGTTTCATTCATTTATTCTTTAACTACACACTATATAACTAGTTATTTAGCTCATTGGATATCTCTGGTTACATAATTCTCAACTTCTAGTCTCATAAATGAGACAATTTACATTAAAAAACATACTAACAGTAATGTTGAAGGTAATGATGGTGCACACATCCTGCAGTAAGACAACTGGTCTGTGTTAGTTCATTCTTATATCTATTATTGTTTCTATAATGTAACGCCACACACATTCACAAAGAGGAGATACATTTTCTTTGACATGGTTGTTTTCCCGGCTGTCTTAAGTTCTGACGTGTTCCCACTCGTCAGGTGCTGCAGAGTGCACATTGAATATGAATTTGTGTGTATTGAGACGGATGTGTATGTATGAATAGAAAGAATTATAGCAGTTGATTTATAGGCCAGGCAGCCCTTGGGGACCGCACACGCCACGGCCGTTTCTCCTGTGTGTTCCCTATTTCATGGTTACAGGGGAAAGAGAGACGAGATCACACGTTCG
The DNA here is from genome assembly GCF_964276395.1 of Gasterosteus aculeatus. NCBI lineage: Eukaryota > Metazoa > Chordata > Actinopteri > Perciformes > Gasterosteidae > Gasterosteus > Gasterosteus aculeatus. The sequence goes on along the minus strand of NC_135688.1, from coordinate 27,674,407 downwards.
GGGGGAAAAACCGGGTCATTATTTTCCCTCTAATTATGACATATAGCCATGCAGCCTGAGGAAGGGAAGGGTGGGGATGTTGCAGTGAGATACTGGGAAATGATTAAGAGATGAAGAGATAAAGAGAGGAAGCGGCTAAAGAGGATGTTTTGAGGATGAATCCTCTGCTCGGGCCACACAGATATGAGATCTGAGCTATGGAGATATTACCTGCAGCACTTGAAGAGGCCGGACAGCGTTGGTGACGAGTCTGTTCAACCAGAACTGCTTCAAATAAGTCCACAAAGAAGCAATTACATGCCTTGTCCTTCCTTCTTTCTAGATAGTGTGTTTCACTGCTTTGAGAACACGAGATGGGAGAAGAGACAAGGCGTTATTATTGCCATAATTATGAAAGATGGCCTCTTAAGGAGTTAAAAGCGTCGGAGCAAAGAGGCAGTGGAGTGTTTTTGAATGGAAACCATTATAGTTTTAGTTACTGGTGTATAGTTTTCCATTACAGTGAGCATATTGCCCTCACGGTTTAAACAATCAATCAATTATTTTTGCTTTTTTAAATTAGCTAATAAAAGAATAAAATATACAGTCAGACTTATTTGATATTTTCCTAAAAGTTGTCCGTCATTATTTGTTCCTGTACGACAGCTCTGTGGCTGCACGCGAGAACCTTCCTTCATTCGGTACACGGATCGTTTGATAGTTTAGCAGTGTCCTTTTTCTGTAAATGTGATATTGTGAAATCATTGCGAGATATATTTGAGTTAAATGTAGCAAGAAATGTCTTTTATGACTCATTCATATCAAAATTATTTTTAACTGCTTCTTTGTTTTAGCCCAACTCGTTTCATGTCGATGAAAGCCGATTAGCTGCTATTAGGGGTGTAACGATTAATTCAGTGAATCGATTTATATTCCTGCGATCCAACTGAATCAATCTGTGCTCCGCAAATCGGCATTCCGGACGACATATATCGATTACAAATCGATTGAAATGGTACATAATCGATTGTATCGATACTTGGAAACTGCACATTGGATTTAAGCACAAAAAACGGTATGGATGTGTGTGTGTTTGTTTGTTTGTTTTTTAGCACTTTAGACACGTTAAACGTTACTCGATTGAGTCTGCCTGTCTGTGACGTCATCAGTACGCAGCGGCAGCCGCGCGAAACTCGGAACAACAACAGAACACAGCGTGGAGGAGACGACTGCGAGCGAGACATTTACAAACCAACTTATCAATCCAGCGCGTGGAAACATTTTGGCTTTTACAAACACGGAGGTGTTCTAAATAAGTCGGTCACTGTTTGTAGAATATGTAGAAGCCAAATAAAAAAACACGGAAACACGACGAATCTTTCCGGCCGTCTACTAAGGCACCGTGGGATTAAACAACGCCGACAGTCAGGACCTCTAGCAGCGTCACCGCTGCAGCAGCAGCAGGTAACTGCAGCTCTGCAGACACCTCAGGCCTCGCCAGCACCAAACTCAACATCACAGTAACAATTGTTTATCTGTAAAGACATGCGACCCTACAATGTGGTTGAAAATCCGGGATTCTGTGAATTGATCCAAACATTGTGTAATTATTGTGTAATGTTTACATTGAAAATGGCACTTGATTCAAATAAAAGGTTAATACATTTGCCATTAATTGTTGTTTGCTTGTTTATAATATCCATAATTAATTTAAACCTGATTTCCTTACAAGAAACAACAGGGATCTCAGAAACTTTGCCTCCACTGTCCAGTAAAGTTACTGAATCGATTTTAAGTCACTGAATCGAATCGAATCGTTCTAAATTAACCCAGATCGTCCATGAATCGAATCGGCAGCCATGAATCGTGATTCAAATCGAATCATTGTTAAAATTAATCGTTACACCCCTAGCTGCTATGCATTGACATGCTAAGACAAGTAAATCTTTTCATTTAAAGTCTGTAAAAAACGTTTCACACGCCTCAATTTGTAAGAGAATTAGAGAAGCTTTATTAGTTTGCCATTAACAATGTTTAATAAATTATTAAAATGGTAGCTTGTCCTTAATTCAATCACATGCTTGTTTATTTTGTGAAAAAATATATCTATTTATAATAATCTCGCTCTTAACCCCAAAAACTGAAGTTGCAACTATTACATCACCATAAAATAAATAAATATATAAATGGGACATTTCTTACAGTAGGGAAACAAAGAAGAGGAGGAGGAGCACATGGGAGGAAGGAGGAATTATTGTTATTATTTGTACTGAGACAGGATTCAGTTCCGTGATTATGAAAGGACTTTATGTCAAGTGTCTTCACAAGACATTTCAGTCAGATTTATTTTCTCCCAGAGGTTGTCAGACTGTCGCCTGTGTGTGTGTGTGTGTGTGTGTGTGTGTGTGTGTGTGTGTGTGTGTGTGTGTGTGTGAGAGAGACTCACACTGAGGATTTCTTTTGCTTACTGTTTGGTCGCTATCATCTCCACCATCTGCTACGGAGCATATGATGAGTAGGGGAAAGAGCAGTGCTGCCAAGATGAGATGAGGCAGAACGAAAAGCACAATAGAGACACCCAGGGAGGGGGGGGGGCAAGCGTGTCTACCTGTGTTTATGTATGGCTGCTTGCACGCATGTGTCACTGCATACAGTGAGTGAGTGTGTGTGTGAGGGGGAGGGGGGGGGGGTGTACAGCAAGGGCTATTTATAGCCTCTACTAGCTGTTAGCGGTGTGTTTTTACAAGGAACCGAGAGGCATCGTTCATGGGGGTCCCAGCTCTCTCTGCCTCTGTTCCTCCTCAGTCTGCGCTTCCACACACGCCTTCAACCAGTTGGCCGCCCTGCAGTCACAACAACAACAAAAGTGCCGGCGGCCAAATTCAAAGCCGCCATTTGAAAAAGCGGACTGTTAAAGACGGGGTGGTTGGCGTGATGGAAGGACGGGAGTTTGGATTAGTTTTAGGTGAATAGATTCATCCACAGTGTACTTTCATTTCACGGGATCAGAGGCTGAATGTGACGGAACCTGTGAGAAGATTCTATTGTCATCTCCTTTTTCCCGCTGAAATGGAGCCATGTTTCCACAAAAAGGAGACCTCGTGTGAAATTGTATTTTTCTTAAATCAAAGAAGTGATCAAAGCACAATCCCCGTATACTGGAACAACCAGCCCCAAAATGTGTAAAAGTCTATTCACGGTGCTCTCGCTATTTCTTTTTTAAATTTCTGTGTGGTCATGGAGGTTATGGCCTCGCTTGAGTGAGGCAGATAGTCGTGCTTTGGTCTTAATGTTTTTAAGATGCGTTTAGGAGCTTTTGTTCTCATGCTTTTGCAAAGTAGCTTCTACAATAAATCTTGTTGTTATTGTATTATGAAGTTGTTTTTACCTCATTTACCACCTCGCTACATGACAATGTCACTATGTATCGTTGAAGAGGATGAGATTGGTCCTGGATTCTATTCCGCTCTTTCAAAGGTTTGTTCGTTCATGCTATTAGCGACCGTCATTGAGAATAATAGCTATTCTTAGCCAATGAAAAGCAGTTTCATGTGGCGCTTTGAACGGATGGAGGACGGACTGATTGGTGTTCCTTTTGAAGCCGCTTCAAACGGCCTCCACACTGGACACAATACTTAAAAAGCAAGCGCTACACTTTTAGGAAAAGGACCAAACGAATCTTAGGACATCTGGACAAATTGATTTAATAAACAGAGTACATTTATTCCAATTAAAACTACACTAACTAAAATATGATTTTAATCAGTGCAAAAAAGAAATGAGGCTTCCTACTAAATGTGTCCCAACTCTGCTTATTCTGACCTATTGATCTGGGTCTATTGGTGCAGATCGTATTGATGCTGAAGGAGTGAATGACTTTAAAGTAGTTGGACTTGAGTGTGTGCTTACATAACAGAAACAGCCTGGATTACTGCAGGATGTAGAAATAAATACAGTAGACATACATAGAAAATAATAAAACCTTTCACAAGTCAAAGGCACAGTCTATTATTGATAAATAAAAAATGATCTCACCCTTAACTACAGGAGTGAAATGCTACTCGCACATACCTTAATTAAAAACAATATCTGCATGTAGATTACACGATGATTTGTATAAGATGTCAGCGGGGATTTAATTATGTTTTCATTGTTTTTGAAGTGATTTTGCTTCAATTTAATTTAACCACTGCAAATCTGAGCTGAACTACATAAATTAATATTATGCCTTTGCTTATTCCAACTGTGCAGAGATCCAGGCACCCAAACAACTGCCCAGTTTGTCTTTCTTTTTGTTTGCCTCAGTATAAAACATTCAGTGTATTCAGTAATATACTTTCACGCTGTTTAAAACGCTCGCTAATATTTCAAATTTGTTCCAAATTGTCTAAATATCTTTATCATATATTCAAACTGTATTTTCTACTCAAGCAGTCAGGAGTCCTGCTGAGCAGACAGCAGTAAAATCGGAATGCAGAGTGTGTGCTGCGTAAGAGGGGAGGTCTTGAAGCTGCAGATGCATTTTTATTCCTGTTTTTCTCTGAAAAAGATTCATGAATAATAGATGGCAAGGGGTGGAGAGATGGATGGCTGGATGAAGTGAATGTGAGCGGGAGAGAGATCGTTAAGACAGTCGCTGACACTCTGGGAGACTGGACCTCTGAGGAAGAGGTGTGAAAATAAGAGCAACACAAGAAAAACGTGCAAGGGAAAACCAGGGTATGGCAGAGTGGGAGAAAAGCCGCCATGCACGGGCAAAAGGCTGACAAAGATTTGGCTGAGGAAAACATATCGATGGAAGATGTGCTCCACTTCTGAGAGAGAAGGCAGCCTGAAGTGAGCTTGTTTTTCGGTCTGATGCAACAAAATAGATTTGGGTTTTCCTAATTGCCCTGGAAGTGGAAGAAAGAATAACTGTGACGGCCGATCGTGTCTCCCCGTTAAGAGACTGGGGAGCAGTTTCTACCTGCAGGCCATCAGGCTGCAAATTTAATAATTATTAGTATAATAGTATGCAAGAAGTTCCTCTGTAGCTTTTCACCCGGTGTGGAGGAAAACGGTCAGCACGCTACTGCTGTGCACGCTGGCCTAATGGCATCTGATGTTGGCGCTCATAGTACATAAAGTTATTCACATTGGGATCAGAAAGCAGACGTTGTAAACTGCACGGTGAAAATGCTCTTCACATTTCTGCTATATGTAAGAATGCTGCCTCTTGTGCGTCCTTCAGCTGTGTGGAAGTGCCACACCACATCACACAAGCACCTCTTTACATTCTACCTGCTCCGTGAGTCTGATTGGCAACTTGGACAAGGGTCTATTAGTTTACATGTGAGACCGAGAACTGGTCCTCAAAGGGGGACTGCTTTCTCTTCTTCTACTGCAATTACTATGACTAATCGAAATAATAACAAATAGTTACCTGCTCATGTATAGCAGCAATGAGTGCGTAACACCAAGCTGATGGCAAAATGGAAATAACATTGATTGCCTACTAACCTTAAAGTCTGGCTGAGGAAACATTTCATGAGCGTAACAGCCATTAGGAGCAATAAATGCTGTAAGACAACAACATCCATCACCACGCGCGTGCTCTGCTAACCAGCAGTTTGCAGCAGCCGGATTAGTGCACTGATGGTCTCTGCAGCAGCAGCAGTTTGACATCTCCAGTTCTAAAATCCACCTCTCCTATTCCCATAGCCATGTCTCACTCTCCACGGCAGGGTAGAGCGCTGTCAAGGTGTGTCTGCAGCAGAGGAGAGGTTTCCCTGAGAGGCTTAGAGATGCAGAGACAGTCTTGGGACCAACAACCGAGACATAATCAAACATCTTTTAGTCTCCTAATAGACAACAGGAAATCCACAAGGGCAAATATTCGCCTCCAATTTCCAGAATTGTGTCTCCAGCTTTGATGTTAAGTGCTTTCATGCAGAAACTGTGTTCAATATTATCATTTGAGATTGTCTCGTGAAGCCGTATTTTCCCTCCTTGATAACGAATCATGTGTAATAGCTGGTAATGTGTCTGTTTTCTACAGGCATGCTTATTATGTTGGATTATTAAATTCAATTTGACACAGCCCCAGGAACCTGTGAACTGTGTAGCTGACTCTCCATGATTTAGATCCGTGTCTTTCCAGTGGTGTGAAGAAGAGCTCTGAACGGGCCACATGTGACTAATGTGGCCCGCTAAAGTAGCAACACATGATGACACTGTTACAAGTATGTGCGTTTTATTAAACATCACACAGCAAGGGCCAAGTCTCTACTGAGCCGAGCGTCGGTTCAACCACTCAGAGGGACAACGTAACGAGATGACACCGTCCTTCACACAACGCTTTGCAGTAATTAAGAGAGCAGCGTGTTGCGAGTGGGTTTGAATCGTCACTCTTCAGACATAACGCTGTAGTTGGTTTGGTAACTGACAGCTGGACAGATGTTTTATGAAGAAGTGTGTGTGTGTGTGTGTGTCGCTGTTGGACCATTACTGACAGCAGATCGGAGGGAGTGGAGGACGAAGGAGCAGAGTGGTTGATTACGAAAAAGAGGAAAAGTCTGTCCTCAGCAGCAAGACTCAGCCAGACTGACGATAACTCTGCTCCGACTGTGTGAGTGTTAGTGTGCGTGTTTGAGTGCGTTTGGAAGCCTAACCGAGCGGTCTCCTCTGGGAAGTTGTCTTCCACATGTAATCCATTTAAGGATGGCTAATGTCCTGCTGTAAATGGGTGAGTTTCCCCCAAAACAAGACGCCCACTATTAGGAAGAGAGGAACCGGTAGTATGAATGGTAATAACAGACCTGGTTCCCATTAAAGTTTGAAGGTAGTTCTGTTTTTTATAGTAACAATCAGACGTGCATTCATTGCAATGTGCATCCAGAGCTCTGCAGGGTTTTGTACTCCTGTTGTGCCACCTCAACACAATCCTCAGGGCTTTGAAAGAAAGACAAAGACAGATGTGCAGTTGATGCCTTTCTGCTGGTGGCGTGAGCTGTTCATCCGCAAAATTGGGCTTTTATGCATTTTTCAACTGCAGCTGTCAAACGAGCTCTTTCATTCCTGCAGACAAACACACATTGTCCTTGATGAGGGTCCATGACGGGCTGACATCTGCAACAGGGAGATTTGTGAGTGAAAGCAAAGATGTATTGAAGATAACGCTGCTTTGCTGCAAGCGATGTCTCAAGCAGATTGATGACATCATAAACTAGAGCCCCGCCTCGCCCCGTCTGGCTTTATAGCTGCAGCAACACTCACAGATGCAAACAAGATGCTGTGAATCAAATAAGTTATCAACACAAAATGTTTGTGCATCTCTTATGCATGTTCTTTCAAATGATCCGTTTCATCGTTGGGATGAGGACAGCCAACTAGTTAAACTTTTAAATAAAGTTTCACAACAGAACACCAGCAGTCGGCCCCAGCTCTCTTTCTTTGCAGTTAACCTGCAAAGACCCCGGCAGACAGATTTGTTGACACCTGGGAGGACTGTAAAGAAAGAGAAGGGGCAGACTGTAAACTTAAAGTTCTCATCACATCTCATGTGCTGTCAGAACACATCACAGCAAGCACATCGATGTCTAAAGGAAAATGTTCATGATTTTCTGACATTTACTAGGATTAAATATTTGGTTATAAAGATATTCTCTATTTTCAGCCCCATTGTCACTTCTTTTATCCCTTAATATTCCCTCCTCTCTCTTTCCTCGTTCCCTTGTCTCTCTGCGGTGCAGCGTGCCTCTCGGGCTATATCGACCATTAAAGAAGTTTAATTATTAATAGGCACAGGAGGTCTGATCCCGCTGTGTTCAACCAAGTGCTACACACACACATACCAGACCCTCATAAGAAACCACCATACCCCTCCCAATGGGGGGGTTAGCGTCTTCATGTTGGATTTCATATTTCCTTCAAACGTCACTTTACGTTTTTTGTATCTTTTTAAGGTTTTGGCTTGACGAAGTTCTGAAAGGATAATAAGAAAACGACTCAAGGCTAAAACACCCACGGTGGGATCTGGAGTACACGTTGATTCCTGCTTTGATGTCTTTGAGGCTGATGTTGATACTTTAATGGGGTTCACTGCCAACAGCAGAATTGTGAATGAGGAGACACCGAACAGTCAGCAGATATTAATCGGAATCGGAAGAGACGGCCTCATTTCTGTGCGTTTGAACCCTCACCTCGTGTCACATGGTCTTTCTCTCCCTCACATGGTTGTGAACAATAGGACTTCTTTCTCAGATTCCTGCAGACTAATCGCGTTATGTAATCTCCCACAGCCCACACACACACACACACACACACACACACACACACACACACACACACACACACACACACACACACACACAGTGTGCTTGGGGGGAAGCTTCACTTTTTCTCTTTCTCACACTCTCTAAAACCGACTACTGACTCGGGAAACGTGAGGGAAATACAAAGTGTGTGTGTGTTGTGTGTGTGTGTGTGTGTGTGTGTGTGTGTGTGTGTGTGTGTGCTTGGGGGGGGCTCAGTAAGGGCCAATGGAAGAAAAGACCTGTTGTTTAAAAGCCAAGTTTAAGCCATTTAAAGGGGCCGTACAGATGCATTTTACTGAGAGATAATCTGGGATTATCTCTACTACTCGGTTGGTCTTTTAAAAACGGTACGCGAGTTCTGCGGTATCTCTGATGTGTGGTTTGTGAGACAGGTCATCTGCAACACTTTATTCCTCCTACAGTTTATTGGCTTGATGGTCACCGATAGAAAGAGGACTTGTTTTCCTCCTTCAGAGCAAAGCACTTTCTGCCATTCATTAGTTTACTGTACAGAAAAACATCTTCCAAAATATAAAGTGAAATAAATGTTGTTTAAAATGTCTGCGAGCTCACGTTGATGTCTTCGGTTTGCTTCTTTTCTCCCTCTAATGGCTCAAAGTATCACATTCCAGAAGAGGAACAATTAATTAATCAACAATCAATCATCCCTTAGCTGATTAAAGATTGATTGTTTGACTAATTGCAGCAATGATTTCAGCTCGACTGCTGACCGAAGCTTAGCAGGGAGTGAGATGATATTAACTTCAGACTTCAGAGAACCTTCTGGATTTATGACCTGTGTTAAAGTCTATTCTCACATCCCAAATATGATGATTTCATGCGTTGCATAATCCCGACTCGAGTGTCAACAGTTTTAATAGCAAACTTTGTAAATCAGCAAAATTATTTATGGAGCGAGTAGATTATTAGAAAGATGAATAAAATCCCAACCCACCTAAACGCCATCATATGTGCATAATAACGAAACTGAATTTGAATTCTTTCATCAAACATTTAGTAGAGACGCAGTAAACAAGAACAAAGCCAGTAGTGTTACATAAACATACAAATCAGATGGTAACCCAGTAGAATGAAGACATGCATATGTATGAAGTTATTATCAAGGTCAATGCAGAATATAATAGGAAAACCACATAGAAAGAAATGCTTAAAAATAACATTCCTGAAATGTGTGGATGTACTTTATCACCCAATATGTATATCTGTGAATCATTTACTTCTTTTAAACAAAACTCTCTGTCCTCGCTCGGAGAGCCCAAAGCATTAATCCTTTTGCAGGATAAAGAAATGGTTCATTCCCATTAATCCGGGTTTACAATGCCACAGCCTGCAGGAGGGAGGGGGGGAAATAGGGGGGGTCATTGAAATGCTCGTAAGCAAACTGCAGCAAGTGTCTGCGCGGTCCAGAAGCACGGACATGAAATGGTTCTTGGTCGACCCGCGGCCGTGTTCCTTCATCCTGAACCGGGTCACCTTGTGTTTGTGTGTGTGTGCTGGAGTCCACCCCCCACTCCCCACCAAGAGGCCTCTCGATTCCATTACATAAGCGCTTCTGTGCGGGATCCCTGTGTCTTCTGGACTGAGCTTTCCCAATCAGTCACTGCCCCATCCGCCTGCTGCTTTGATGTAGTAGCAGCGGTTGTGTTTTTTTACCCTTTCCTCTTTGTGTTTCAATGAGTGAATTTATGAATGAAAAGCCGGTGGGCGTTGATGAAAATAGCCAGGCTGGGTTATTGGAGCCGTATCAGATGTTATAATGCATCATATGTCTTTTCTTTCATTTTGCTGTCAATCAACAAGCCTCAGGCGTCAAAACGCATCAATCAGGAGCGTCCTGACGTCAGCAGATGGCGTCTGCAGCTTCCCGGACCGCGACTGAACACTGCTGCCAGCATCGCGTGACAAAATCCAAAAATATATATTTTTCGTCCGCTCACAGCTGATTGTGAACAACAGGACTGGCTGGTGGCCGGTGAGGGTTAGGAGATGGATCACTGCAGAGCAGCGGGGGCCCCTGGTGGTTCACAGCGTTAATCCTCCTGCCCTCCCCCATCACATGATCACTGACTGTTCCTAGATGGGGAGATCTGTCCGTTTACAGAGTGATTGATAATGCTCTAAAGCAGTGATCCCCAACCACCATTTGGTACCAGGCCGCACCACAGAGAGAATATATATAGTTATTGATAATTGACCGGGTTCTCTCCAAATTATGTGCGCTCGTTCCTCTTGACATATTTCCTAAGCGTCACCAAGCGTTTTTCCTCACGTTTACAATTGTCCTCTTACCGCGCACGGCAGTTTCGCCCACCGGCGAATTCCGCCTGACCTTCTTGACCGGTCCACGAAATATTGTCTCACATGAAAACGGTGCGTGAGGTAAAAAAGGTTGGGGAGCACTGCGCCGGGTGTGGACGGCCCGCCGGATGACTTTGCTATTGTGAGGGATGAGGGACGAGAGGCCGGTCGTGTCTTTCTTTTATATCGATTTGTCCGGCCCGAACCTGAAATTAGTTTGACACCCCTGCTCTAAAGTGATCATGATTATTTCACAGTCCCAGACTACCTGGAATGAGAGTTTGGGGGTAATTGTATTATTAGGGCATTGTAACAGCACTGTAACTGAGATGCTCCCAACGGGAGACCTAATAATCAGACTGGGAGGACACCTGGTGGACGATAGAAGCAATCACAAATACATAAATACATTTATATTTAGATATAACAGTACGACTTTTTTTTCTTCTAATTATACTAATAGTGCAAAAACTGTGAATCAGTGTTTTTTATTTAATTTTTTACCAAATAGTTTCGGAAAACGGATGACCCCCACATTATATTTACATATGTGGAACTTCAAATGTAAACTGTATTTTGCGTAGTTTGCATTTTCTGGCACAAAATGGATTGATAAGAAACATTTTAGATTTTTGGGGTTTCTGCCATTGCACTTCAAAAAGCCAAAGTCCTCAAAGTCCTCCTTTGTGCAAGACGGTGTTGTGCATCGTGTCATGCACACACATGTGCTCAGCCCACATGGACGTAGCCAGCCATCAGACACTCTGAAGGCTTCCTTCCTCAGCAGAAAGCAGACCTTACCAACACAAATATTTCCTGAAGCATCACATGATGAGGGTTAATACATGAAGTCTTTCCCTCAACTCAAGTCATCTTTGACCGTTTTGCCAAATTCTGCGGCACTCCAGTTGTTTTTCTCTCTGGTAATAGTTTCATAATTTAGCGTTGTATCAAACAACACTCCGTGTTTCCTTTTACATCCTCAACAACTTGTGTGTGTCCCGTGCTGAATATTATTCTGCAATCCGATTTGAAAAATGTAAAATAAATCACACACAAAAAATAAAGTAATCTCTGCAGTATTTCTAGTTTCTGGGATGTCTCATTTTGTTTTATGGCAAACTGATTTGTCATAATTTACCAGGGCTTAATGACAAATGTTCAGATTGTGACAGTGTACAAATGATATGTGATATGTAACTGATCATACATGTCCTGTATTGAACAGGCGGATCCACTGTGCATCCCTCTGTTCCACCTCTGGAGGGCGCTGCTATATTGACTCCTGTTTTAAGAAAAAACAGGAGTCAATATAAAGCAGCGTCTCCTCTTCGCTGTTGAATTGGAATGGAATTGTTCAGTCTTCTTGGATTGATGTCTCCCATCCTTCTTTAAGAGTATGGAAGGTTGTTTTGCTGAGTCTCTCCTCATAAGAAGAGGTTCTTCACCTCAGAGTGGAGACTCTCGGTTTAATTAGAAACCTGAGAGGTCTGTAATCCGTATCATGCAAAGTGAAGTAGAACTTTGGATTGAAATTGATTGTTCATTTTTTACGCCCTCTTACGTATTAAAAACAATTGCATTCTTCACATGATATAATATGTGTCTTACACTAATGGTAAAGACCTACTCTGCTGTATACAGTCAACAGTACGTACACACGTGGGTGGCTTTATATAATCAGGCTTATTATTTAATTCTATTAGTCGCTGAAAGCCCAAAATATTATGGAAGAAAAGTCCTTTACAACTTACCACCGCCCAGGGTGAAGTCTTCGGAAGTCTTGTTATGTTTGATTATATATATTTTATCATGATACATGACAGTGAAAGCAGCAAATCCTCATAGTTAAGAGGATTGGTCCAGAGAATAAGTGTGTGTGTGTTTTCTTTGCTTTAAAAAGTACTGGATCGTCAATTCTACTCTTCTATTTGTGCTTCTTGTTACCACCGGATGCTTCTCTACCGGATGCGTATTCGTGCAGAGCGACGTGTGAAGCCCCCCCCCCGATGAGCGTCCCCCATGAACCCAAAATGAGCTCCTGTGGTGCTGCGTGTTAGCAGCTTAGTGATTGTTGGATTTGGGGATTGAAAGAAAAGCAGGCCGCATCACTCAGGTGATGACCCCGACTCCTTATCTCTCCTCCCTCCATCCAACTCCCCCCTCCAGATGTACCCTGTTCCATTTGTCATCATTTGTGACCCCCCCGCTCCCCCCCGCCCTCCCTGCCGCTCAGTCTGAGATGAAGATTTGGCTGTCGCCCATCCACTCGGCCCCTGCGTGACCGCCATAATTCAATTTTTCCAATCTTTCTAATCTAAAGATTTGTTTTTCATTTTTCTAATACTATCAAGGCAAAAGAGAAGGGGAGGGGGGTGCACAGCCTGGGCACCATTTGTGAATATTATAACCTTGTTTTATTCCTCGTCTTGATTAATAAGAGACTTCTTGAACCCGTCCCTCCCCCTCCTCTCTCCCGTGTCTCTTCATCTGTGGACCTTTTCTCTCCCTGATGTTTCTGCTGTTTTTTATCCCTCCTCTTTTTTCTTTCTCTCTTTTCCTTCATTTTTTATCAGTCTTTCTTTTCTATCCCCCTTGAGTCAGGTCCCGAGTCCTAAATTATTCCGATTATTGGGCTCTGGGAGGGGCAGCGGAGCGTATGGGGAAATGTTAAATCCATGATGGATTACGGCGTCCAGATTGTCGTTTTGAATTAAAGAAAATGATAGGGAACGACATGTAAAAACAATCATAAGTAGATTTCGTTCTCAAGGAGAAGCTGTGTTATAATGACAAGAGGGTGGAGGGGTGATGGCCCTGCATTCAATCAGTAAATATCGCCTCTGCGGGTCCCCTTAAAACCCTGGTAAAACGCAGCCGGGCTTAACCGGCACATCCACTCTCCTTGGCGGCCATCTTGTTTGTCACTTTGGGTTATTGGTCTCCTCCTTCAACCACGTGAAGAGCAGAGGAGCTTTTCTAACAGCAGTGTGTGCACTGTGGTTGGATCTCCCACGTCTTCTGTTGGTCTATTCGTTGGTTTAGTATTTCTCAAAAGGACTGATTCATTTTGGCATTTTACCCGTCTCCGTGGGTGGGCTTGATGAGGTGGACAACAGAAATGAAAAAATGTAACTTTCATGAACTCTTTTCACTGTAATCTGTGGCAATCCTCAAAGCCATAGCAACATAATCTTCCAAATATTTTCATAGCATTTCAACATCATATGTTTCGTTCCATTATCCTTATTTGGAGGCTTAGATGGTCCCTCCCCGACTTTTCTCCCCATGTCATACGGACTCGTGCATGAAAAGGCAGGGGGCAGTAAGAGAGCATGACATGCAGCACCGTGTGTAACACAGGGCAGAGTAAGAGGCTTTGAGTAAAAACCCTGCAGCGTATTGTTACGGATAAACAATGTCTAATTGATCACTTTATGTTTTCCTTTCATCCTTTTTTTTGTTTGGAGATTTTGGGACAAACTTACAAATGTAACGATAATGTAGATCATTTTACGGAGAACCAGAATCTAGAATCTGGCAGACCGACTGGTGAACTTCTATTATTTTCTTCTCTGTGTCTCGTTGAAACCCGCTGCTCAGAGACTGAGAACTCCTTCGTGTCTCACAACGCCGGCAGTAACCGCAAAGAGAGGAGTTGGTGCCGGAGGACGTTTGCGTCGACTAAACACACGCGCGACGCTTGGCATTCTGATTTACCGCCACGGCGAGAGCTTAACCTTGCTTTAACCCCAATAAAAGTCTTTGCTGTTCTCCTTCTGCCCCATTGTTTCCCCCTCAGACCTCCTTAGCTGCCAATTGACGGCTGTCCACAAGTGTGTGTGTGTGTGTGTGTGTATGTATGTGTGTTTCATTTTCCACACGAGTGATCCCGGTCCTCCAGCTGACCTGCCAGTGAACCTTGACCGCTGCATGTTCAATCGCACCGCACAAGCTTATTTGTGGTTCTGTGTGTGTGTGTGGAAGGACGAGCACGGGAGGCCGGAGATTCTTCCCCTCTGTTAATGTCACGCTTTCTTTTTCCTCCTTACAGTAAGCTCACTCCTCCTCCTCCTTCATTGTCTCCTCGCTGTGTCACTTTGTTATTTATAGTGTGCGCCCGTGTGTCTGAAGAGGGCTCTTCTGGGAGGCCTATCCATTTCTTGATAAGTGAAATTCCTTGTGCCTCTGTGGGGTCTTAACAATGGACGCAGACACTGAGCTAAAGCTATCCCAACGCACCTGCTCCTCATGTCACACACATCTTCTAAAGATTTCCGCTCCACTAAACGGGCACGAAGTGCAGTTGAGCCAAGCACGTTAATATACTATATTTTAGTTAGTCTATTGATCTGCCAATTTATCATGCAACATTTTTTCTTTGTTGACCAGAATAGACAATAAATTGGGTTTCCTTATTGTCACATTAACTACTTTATTTTAAAGATCTGTTGCACTAATCCATATTGTGACATACGAGACCTTTTCATGCCACTGGTAGAACAATAACACAACCAACCACGCCATCATAATCCCCATACACCGTCTCAAAGAGCGGCTTATGTTTAGTTTTAATAGAACCAAAGCAATGAATAGAATGGAATCCTTGGCTCATGGCTTCGTATAGATTTACTAACCCGCATTTAAATGTAATGACATGAGTTTCGGGCCTTATTGCTCGCACTCTGCCGAGTTGTTACCATTGCTGAGTGTGTGCTCGGGTGCTTTGTCGAACTCGGCATCGGCTATTGTTCCCTGTCGTACGAGGAGCGGCAGCCTTGCTTTTCAAGTTGTTTCACCCAGATTACTTCTATTTAAAAGCTTTTTTCTCCTCCCATTGAAATATTGTTTTACCGTCCCCAGACCATTAACTACTCCTGATGTCATTCTGTCTTCATCCATGGAGGGAGATTCTCCTTTTCTTTTTGGGTTCTTTCAGACTCACAGAATGGAAGCTGCGAGCTGGATGTTCAGTCTGGGTCATTGTGTACAAGGTCACATCTGGCTGTTCTTTTATCTTCATAATATATCTATTTCTGCCTCTTTAGGGCCAGTAGGCCTACCTAAATGAAATGTTGCTCTATAACAATCTATCTTTATATGTCTCTTTTAGTCTCAAAAGGATTAGAATACATCAAAGAAAAAAAATGACTTACGGAATCATAAACCACTAATTGTTGTCGCAATAAGGATATTTATGAGTGTTTTAACTATAATTGTTATACGATATAACTATGTTTATGATGCATTATATTTGAAAAGGGCTAATCCGTGATCCCACAAAATACAGCGCCACTGGAATAAAAATAAAAAGTAAAAAAAGATGGGAGGCAAAGGGAGGAGGAAACACAGAACCGCGGTGTCATGAGGAGAACGAGGTGAAATGGAACGGCTGCACTCCAGTTTTGTCTGCTTAAAAGACAAAGTAAGCGGGGGAAGTTGGTCTGTGTGTGTCTGTGCGTGTCAGCCGATGGAACCCCTGGTATTCTTGAAAGGCTCTTATTGACGGACCTAATGCCCTTATTGGACATGAGACATGAGGCCGACACGCTCCCTCAAGTGTACGTGTGTTCTTCTATAAGCATGTGTTGATGTGTGTGTGTGAGCCCCCCTGTCTCCACCATGTGTGCGGCGGCATTGATCTCCCCACCAGAAGTGTCCCCTCTCAGCTGGTGGAAATATCCCATCGCAGGGAGTCCAGTCCATTCCGTCAGGCACGTTCGATTTTACTGACTAATGCTCCGGCCACCAACGGTTTATGAGCCAGATAATATTTAAAATCTAAATGATTGCCTTTGATTGCATCTTCACAAAAGGATCCTCTCAAACTTGCAAGAAACGTTTCGACTATTTTCACTGCTTTGGTGTTTTTACATTGTTTTATTGACTTTGTACGCCCGTTGAGCAAAGCTTATGAGGTAGCATTAATGGAAAAGCAAAGATGCCAGTGTCATTTTCAATGAATGACTGAGAGAAAGAGGAAAGCTTTTAACAAAATTCTCATATTTTCTTTTTGGCAGTTACTATGGGAAAAAAAGCATGAATTGTTAATGTGTGACCAATTTTGAATTTCTTTTCTCATTCAATTAACATGCTGTACACAACCCAGGTTTTGGCTGTTACTATCTTGTCTTTTTGCAAACACATTGTATGGAAAATAACATGAAATTAGAGTTTGAGATCATACACTCATATTGACAATGCTTAGTGAGGCAGAAGTAGTCATGTTCTCATTGACTTCCACACAACCAGCAAACCAACTGAAAACGGGAAAGAGATTGAGACGCCGCCTGCCGCTCGGTGGCGTGGTGATGGCGTGGTGAGGCACTACTCCTGCTCCACTCCTGTTCCTTTCACTATATGAGCAGTTTGTCTCTTTCACCTCCACTCTTTATACTCCTCTCCTCCACTCTTTATACTCCTCCACTCTTAATACTCCTCCACTCTTAATACTCCTCCACTCTTTATACTCCTCCACTCTTTATACTCCTCCACTCTTAATACTCCTCCACTCTTAATACTCCTCCACTCTTTATACTCCTCCACTCTTAATACTCCTCCACTCTTAATACTCCTCCACTCTTAATACTCCTCCACTCTTTATACTCCTCCACTCTTTATACTCCTCCACTCTTTATACTCCTCCACTCTTTATACTCCTCCACTCTTAATACTCCTCCACTCTTAATACTCCTCCACTCTTTATACTCCTCCACTCTTTATACTCCTCCACTCTTTCGTTGATCCCTTTATTTCTTCTGGCTCTTCTCGCTCCTTGTTTCTTGCCCTTCGTATGATAAAAAAGTCTTGGCGCTTTAGTCTGATATAAAATGCTCATATGCCAGGAGGGTCGGGGGGGGATAAAGATGCCAGCCAGTGTTGCACTGACTGTGTGCGTGTGTGTTTGTGTGTGTGTGTGTGTGTGTGTGTGGGTATTTGTGTTTGCCAGGAGAACATCTGGCCCATGTGCCAATGATTGGTTGGGGAAGTTCCTCAGGATATAACACTTGAAAATGTCTTGGCATGTTCGCGACAACAGCAGTGCAGTTTCTGCAGCGACTGTGTGTGTGTGTGTGTGTGTGTGTGATGAGAGTGTTAGTGAACGTGCACCGCTGGGTGATTACATGTGTGACGCGTGTCTGATGATCGTATGATGTGAGAAAACTGTATACGGTGCTTGTAGTGTTGATTTTGTGTGTGTGTGCGTTGATTGGACAGCACTTTGTTTGTGTTGGGAGCTTTTACTCTCCACCATTAGCTCTAAACCCTTTTTTTTGAGCAGGAGGCTGATTCTTCCCTTGATTACTATTTAGACCGACTCGTTTACCGAGCGCCATCTCTCCGTTGTTTTATCTCTCAGTTTATACCTTCTGCTAGCTCGTTATGCCTCTTTCTCTGGAATGATTTCATTTTCTTTGCTGGTTCCTGTCGGTGCTACGTAGGTTCATCCAGAGGCCAGTAAAAAGTTGTTTTTAAACTTTTAAAACTGGTCTTACTGTCTTCCAAAACCACTTTTCCATTCATTCTCCAGTTTCCTCGTTCCTTTGAGACTCTCCCGCCCTGATCACCTCCCGCGCTCCGACGGGCTCCGACGGGCTCCGACGAGCATGCACGGTTCTGCACGGCGCTGGTCGCACACATGTCTGTTGCGTCGGCGGCGTGCGCTCTTAAAGGAGGCGGTGGCCTTCGACGGAGACGCCCGCCCTGCCGTGTGCCGGGGAAGATGCGGCAGGGCTGTTAAAAGAATTGTTAAGAGAGCGGCTGGCAGCTGTTCCTGACAGGTTGGGGATGCAACGACAGATGGCGTTTGATTAGCCAACAGCCCGCTGATGGAAGGAGGGATGGAGGGAGGAGGAAACGCATAGCAGTTAGGAGCCAGGGAGAAAAGAAGGTGGCGGTATGGATTCTTTGACTTCAAGAAAGGGGGATAGAAATGCATCATGGAGAGATAGTTTGACTCGGACGGTTAGATTGTTTAAAGGACAGATAGTTGCCTTAGTGGCTTAGAAATGAAGGATTTTCTGCACGGCGGGATGGAATGGGTGGAATGGGAGCATGACCTGCTGGAGAGATGAAGGGATGCAGAGCGTGCCGCGAGAAGGAAGTGAAAACGCTGTCGGGGCAGCTGCTCAAAACAACAATTAGCCTCATCCACCTGGGTGCCATCTTAAAGAACGATGCGAATAAACCTGCAGCGCTGGCTGATTAAAGTCTGTTCGACAAGCTAACAGTTGTTGTTGCAGCCGGCGATGGTCCGATCCAGTCAGTCGTTTATTTGAATTATGTTTGTAAGTTGATGTGTTGAAATGAGTCATAATTAGACTCCAACAGGTCAGGCTGAGGTCAGACGTGGAGCTCAGGTTCTACTTACACAGCTGGAAAACTCAATGAAAACGTTATTAAACAGTGATGAGAGACACAACTACAATTCTGCAGATTTAGCTCTACTGGACAGCAGATCAACCTTTTCTTCTATAAAATAAATCTAATATCAGTTTAAAATGCAAAATAGCAACTTTTATTCAGGAAAACATCCTTTATTTTGTTATGATAGAAAATAGGAAGAAGAAAAATTCAATGCAGATTGAGTTTTTAGATTTCACAGTCACACACTGTACTAACCGTCATGATCAATAATCCGTCTTTAAAGCATGCTGATCAAGCAGAATAACAGGCTGCTAATTGTTCTTCTTCATTCACTCACTCATTATCTCTTAAACAGGAAATTGCACAGCCAATCTTTATCAACATAATGTACGTTAAAATAGAAATAAAGACAAATACCAGGAGAAAAACACAAGAAGACATCAACAGGATTCTTTTTCTGCCAAACGATGAGTTATATTTTATTTGTGACCGTAAAGTCGGGCTGTTTTTACGATTATTGCCGTTGTCGCAGCTCCAGACACAAAGTTCTGCCTCGTCATTGGATGAGAACTCGGCCTCTCTCACACACATTCACAGCGACCACAGTCCAACTCAGCAGCAGTCAACACGGAGGAGACCGTTACAGCCATTGGCATTAGGTCAAGGACTGATCTTCCTCTATAATAATAAACTCGCTCCCTACTCCATGATGATGGCGGCCATTACCCAAGACGTATCGCTGTCCCGTCTTCTCGGTCGACAATAAGTGTGCTTGTGCATATGACGAGGTGATAGAGAAGGAAACATTCAGCAGGCCAACACAAACACAGCTGTTTTATTGCGTTGCTCAGATGTGCTCTCACAGGCAGACGGCGTGCGTGCGTGTGTGTGATCATGTAGAGCACAGAGTGACCACGCCTCCTGTTCTAATGAAACGTGTTGGCAGTGTAAGCCTGCTGCATTAGATGATCGTGATTTGGCCTTTTGTTTCCCTCAAAGCACTTAGAGACAAACTTTCTGGATCAGCGGTGGACGTGTGATTGTTGTCCTCCACCTGCAGCGTTAGAGACGTCCTGCAGGACAGCTTTTATCTGTGTATCAATTGTTGTGAAGTATTTGCTACGAAAGGCCGTGAGGTTACTCTTAATGCCTGTCCTCACGGAGCATGACCTTTCAGCTCAGATTCCCACGGGCCTGCACCGAGACTCGCATACTAATCCGGTCTTTTGGGCCTTGTGGATTAGATTTCTTTATGCTTTTCTCCGATGAATAATTTACTTCCGTGAAAACTTGTGAGCCCATCACCGAACACACAATTCCAGGTTGGCGCTTTAGTGAGAATTCTGAGGATCAAATCAAATAATCCATAATTGTTCTGAGTAAGAATGTGTTTGGATGACAGCCTCACAAAGCTGCTTGCATTGCTCTTTTTATGATTTGTATTCTTTATTGTTTTGTGAGTAACTTCCTTCATGTTTCCTGTTGACGTACACTGGAGCCGTGACTTTGCATTAACGGTTGTGCTTCACATGTTGCGTTATAACATCCAAATGCTACAACTTCATTGTCAGGATTGTATTCAAAGTGGCGCACTCGCTCTCACTCACACACACACACGCACACA
The DNA here is from genome assembly GCF_964276395.1 of Gasterosteus aculeatus. NCBI lineage: Eukaryota > Metazoa > Chordata > Actinopteri > Perciformes > Gasterosteidae > Gasterosteus > Gasterosteus aculeatus. Next base: position 27,653,824 of record NC_135688.1, on the reverse strand, counting down.
CACATTGCTGTCATCTCCTGTATGGGGGAGAGCGCGAGGAGGAAAAAGAGACACACATTGAGTGCTGGCACTTTATCTCATGCTGGTGATGGCGGTTGGCATTGTGCGATGCCAGTCAGCGTTGGACGCCAACACACATAGGGCACGGTGTGTGAGTGTGTGTGTGTGTGTGTTAGTTAGGGAGGTAAGCGGTGGGAGAGGAGGACAGAAATAAAACCTACGAGACAGGAGGAGACGGGAAAAGAGGAGGAGGAAGTGGTGAGAGAGGATGAACAGAGGACGTGTAGAGGACGGAGAAGGATGGTAGAGCAACGAGGGCAGACGGGCCTTGTCCCTGTGCCTTTGTGTGTGTGTGTGTGTGTGTGTGTGAGTCTGTACCTATGTCTTTGTGTGCGTCTGTCCCTGCGTCTTTGTACTGGCTAATCTAGGCGTCAGCAGCTTTTTGAGGCTTTTGTGCTGACAATAATCACACAGCGCTCCTCTTTTCAATTCATCAGCATCAACAACAAGGGATCACATGTCTCCTGTACACAACCCGGAGAGAGAGAGAGAGAGAGTCAAAGTGGCCGGCATGTTGCCTGGTTACCGCTCAGGTTGAAGGCGTTTTTCTGCGTACAGGCAGGTCACCGGCCTCTCCGCCTCTGCTGAGCGCAGGTCCAACACACAATGCAATCACACACCGATTTATTTTTATTTTTTTCAAAGAATAATTTATTTCATGTTGCAGTGTGATGGATAAGTAAAACCACTGGCCAAATCTGTAGCAAGCAATAATAATCGTCATCAACATTAATAGGAATAATTATTTCAATTATAAATAATAACATTATCGGACTAATTGTTACATCTATACAAGCTACAAATATCAGCATTTTGTCTTTTTTTCTGCTGTTAAAACACTTCACACGTGACCCGGCCGGTGTGTGGCTGCTCCCCTCGGCCCCCCCACAGCGAGCACAATTTAAAAAATGGATGATTGTTGTGAGCGCCCTGCGTGTGTGAGGGGCAGAAGGTTACCCCCCCCCCACAGAGGAGGTTGTGGGAGTGACCTGCTGCTTTAGAGAAGGGATTTTTCGATTAGATATTCTTGGAGATATAATGAAGCACACGAATGATAATAATAAAAGCCAAAGTTGTAATAGTACATCTCTTAAATGCCGTGTCCTAAATTTAGATCGTGGGGATTTTTTTTCTTGGATGCTCTGGGTGCCCTAATGCGTCACCAACCAAGAGGGGCGGCCAGGAAAGTGGGGGGGGGGGGCACACGGTCAAAACAAACACCCAGTAAGTCTCAGTACAGTAAGAAGAGGGAGGAGTAAAAAGAGGAGGGAACAAAAGAAGGAAAATAAACAACAACAAGTTAATTTATGTGCAGTTTTTCCTGGTTGAGGTGAGGATTTGGGAATGCTACGGTGCTTTCCTATTCAAGTGGCGTGTGAGTGTGTGTGTTGTGGTTGTGTGTATCTATGCACGTAACTGAGGGTTCATAGAAGAGTAATACAAAGGACAAGAAAATACAGAAACATCACTTCTCCGAAAATGTGCATGAAACTTAAAAACATCCACAATAAAAAGATTTATTTTAATATATTATCATCTTTATTTGTACTTCTTTCCTGACCCCAAGTCATCTTCCTCATTCCTTCATTCCTCCAGAGAAGGAGCGCGCGCTTTGATGAGGTGGAGAAGAAAAAAGACGGAGGAGCTTTTCTGTAGCTGCGTGGAGGTTCAGGTCTCACCGTCTTTGCTTCATTTTATAAAAGTCTCACCAGTCGACTACGATTTCGAGCCCTCTACCTCTTCAAGAAGGATTCTTTGTTTCTTTAGGAAACATTTTGAGGGCATTTACGTCTTTTTAAAAGTTGGGCTGACAGAAAACATCCATCAACAAACCTCTCCAGGAGTGTTTTCGCTGACTAATGGCGCTCTGTTCCGGTCTCCTCTCGGCCCGCGGAGGTTTTGTCCCGCTCGCCACGCGTCTTCCCTCTGCCCGGTCAGTCGTGAAGGAGTTCTTGTAGACAGTTGGGCGATTTGAACACATCGGGGACCTCGCTGTCCAGTTTGCAGATCACCTTGTAGATGGCCTTCTTCCAGGACGGATCCGCGTCCTTTCCCGCCATGATGGCGTTGAAGAACTCGCGGAGAGTCACCTGGGAAACCTCCAGAAATCGTTCAGGAACCTGAGGGCGGGAAAAAAAGGGGAAAGGAGAGTGAGAGGAAATCAAGAGTTAAAGGTCAAACTAAAGAGGAACTACTTCAATCAACTTCTTCTTTGTGGCCTGATTTTAAAGCATGTATGAATTAACCAATCAGAACTTCCGTATGAGGGCACATTAAAGCGGCTTCCTCTTCGTCACTAAATCGGTTTCTTTTGTCATTTCTTTAAGGCAGAACCTCTGATCACATATCTGAACAAGCAACATTTTGAAGTGCTTCTTTGTAAAGAAACTCTGTTGTACTGATCGGTGTAAATGAAGTGGTTGTGAGACTGAAACCAATCAAGACTTTGGTTAAGAGTGTTTCAGGTGTCTGCATACTGTGTTTTACTATTCCTGTACCAAGCTCTTCCTCAGCTGTCCACTTCCCCATAATGTACTTCCCCTTCCCTAAAAGCCCCCAGCTGTGTGTGTGTGTGTGTGTGTGTGTGTGTGTGTGTGTGGTCAAGAGTTTCTTTATGCACATGCGGGCTCATATATGTAATGACACATTAAGTCCTTGACAATGGCAGGTAAACAGTCTGTTCTGTGTGTGTGTGTGTGGGGGGGGGGGGGGGGGGGTGTACGTATTTAAACAAGAATGAAGGATTGCAGTCGTTGTAGATTGTAGTGTCATCACAAGGCTTTTTGCGTTTGTGTGGCTTTTTAATGCTGTGTGTGACAGCTGAAGAATGTACACACACACATTTTTCATGCTTTTTTCTGCCCTTTCTCCCGGGGGCAAGATCATACAAAGACATGAAACCACCTCTCACTACCCCTCTTTTGGTCTGTCTTTTTCTTCTTCTTGCATGCAGATGCGCGTACACACACACACACACACACACACACACACACACACACTCTATCTCACAGACGCACACAGGGGGGGGGGGGCTCCTACAAACCCTCTCTCACACACAAACACACAGACCTAGAGGACGACAGAGCGCCGTCTGGTTGTAACCCCGTCGCGCATGGCGGGACGAGCCAAGGTTAGCCGCCACGAGAACGGATGAATCACCACACACACACACACACACACACACACACACACACACACAGGGCCTAAATGCTTCCCTGACTCTCATATACTCTCTCCCCTCACCTACCCTCTCTCTCTTTGTAACCTCTTGAGACCACAGTTATTTCAATGAGGCCCTCTGTCACTGTCTGCTATAGACACACACACATGCAGACAAACACACACACCAAAGATTCAATGTTACAGAATGCACATGTTGGATTTTACACTTCACAATAGTTCTGTTGTTTGAGCTGTTATGTTTAAAAAATCACCTAATCTGTTCTAATAAGTCAAATTTGGTCCGTAAACAAATGAATAATTAGAGCAAACAAGATCGTCTGACTGCTAGTTCTTCTTTATAGTGATTCTACTGCATTTCAGAGCTCCACTAAGTATTAACGTGACGAGTACAGTGGTATTATTAGAGAATCATTGCACCTTACCCAAAACATTTTAAACCTTTGTGTTGTACCTCTGAGCAATAATACCGAAAGCCCCAACGTCAAGCTGCTGTTTTAATAGTTTCTGTGAATTTGACCAGTGGGATAAATAAAAGTAGAAAGCTGTGTTTGCTCTTGAAGATGAATGTGCCTTTGAGGCGTCTTCTCCCTCCTGAATCACCTTCATCCTTTAGTTGTTTTTCTCTCATCTTAAAAGAATACTTGAAAAATGATAATTTTTTATTCTATTACTTAATAATTAAACAAACTGTTAAACAAACTTTTTTCTCACCTGCCTCGACAATGTTTGTTTAAAAGCACACCTCGTGCATCTCCACGAACACCTGACTCTCCCAAACGGCCAAATCACAGCTCAAAGCTCACATCCACTCTCCCACTTTTCTTCACTCCGAGTGCTGAAACAAGACGAGACAGCGAAGACCGGGAAGCAACGCCGCTGATCCACTAAGAGGTAGGAGAACCCGAGCAGGAAGAAGGAAAAGCAGCAGGGGAGGATACTGTGCGTCCGGTCGGGTGTCAGCTCGACACAAACACACAGACACACACTGGGCCACAACGCCCCAATTTTGGCTGTTATAAATAAGTCCAATAAGGAGATCTAATATAGGCCATCATCAATACAGATGGGCCTGTGTGTGTGCGTGTGTTTGTGGCTTGGATCTTGATATGGTGTCTAGTTGCCAGGAGAGAGAGAGAGCGAGCGAGGAATGGGGAAAGAGGGAAAGAGAAAGAAAGAGAACGAAAAGTCACTTCCCAGTAAACATAATTCGCATGATCGCTCTGGTTTGTTGGGTAAATATTGGATGGAGGGAGGATCAATTACTTTCTCTTCACACACACACACACACACACACACACACACACACACACACACACACACACACACACACACACACACACACAGACAGAAGGACAAGGGTCTGTAAATCTCTACATCGCTGCCCAACAAAGAGGCCTACTGGGAGTCCCTCCCTCCCTCCCTTCTACTTGTCTTCTTCCCTTTTCTCTCATCCTCTCTCTCTCTCTCTGCCGTCACTACCTCCTCGTTGGCTCCTCTGTCCCTCATCTCTTCTTGGAAGTGTTGTAGTAAAAAAGACAATCCCAAACTCATTACACTAAGATGTTCTAAAAACAGGAGCAGTTGCTGCGTCAAGATGCTTTTTCAGCCCCTCCTCAAACATTTTCCACTCTGTCGCTTTCGTCCAATGCAAATGTGACTTTGCATGTCGGTGTCTGCCGCAGCGGTTTGAGTTTCATGTTAGTAATTTAAAACCTTTGTTTTAATAGGGGTGGAAAGGAAAGGCACATCTCATCAAAGTATATAAAGAAGCATTTATCTCAAAGCAGAAAGCTTCTGGACCACAATTACCATTCAACAATTTAATGTCGTGAATATTAAGAGGCTTAATTGTGAGATAACGAGAAGAGACTCAAACCATCACTATTTGACCCGGAGAGCAGCACAGAGACGGGCACTTAGCAACAGTGACGTCCGCTTCGCTAATTTAGTCGTTTCTTAGAGTGCAGGCCACGAGCACAAAAGGGCAGTGTTGCACTCTTAACATATTTTTAGAATAAAGTAGAGCCCTTTATAAGTAGGTTACTTCTTTATGAATACATTGTCCCATTTTAACACATCCAAAATAGAGTAATGCTTAACACAGACTTAAGTTACATGTGGAACATCAACGTCATCACGCAGAAAATACTCTCATCGGGAGTCGTGACGCTACTCATCCTGTCCTCCGCGTTTGGACGTCTGTGTTCAGTCTGCACCAACATCTCTAGGAGGTAAAAAAGTATCAAGGCCTCCTTCTGTCTGCCTCTTGATGCCCACTGATCCCCTCCTCTCCTGTAGAGAAGCCCCTCCCCCGTCTCCTGAAGGATTAATGCTTCTTTTTCTCAACATGAGTGACTGATGGAGACGTCTGGGCTGCGCGTCCTCACCCAGTCACTCCCCCTCCGTCTTTCCACCTGCTTCTCCACTCCGTTTCCTTTCCATCCTCACTCGCCGTCTTGCACAAAAGGAGACACACACACACACACACACACACACACACACCGGGCTCCTAAGAAATCACTGTGCAAACACCATATGTTTGATTGTCAAGGTGTGCAAACAGAAGGAGGCTGTGTGTGTTGTTCCATCTCTTCTGGTCTTTCTACCTCTGTCCATTAACATCGGAGACGTGGACAATGTTTACTCAAGTGTGTGTACACTGGTTTAGTGGGTTGTTAGGCGTCTGTATTTAATGATTGATCATTTATCAGCTCCCTCTCTGAATCATCTTTAGTTTCAAGGTTTTTCTCTTTTCTATTTGGTCACCCTGCTGCCTGGTGGTCGGGTCATTTTTGTGCCACACACAAGCATCTGCTTCCTCTTTCCTCCCCTCTCTCTGTGCCTCTTTCCCTGCTATCAGGTCTGGCTTTCGTCACACACACACAAACCCTGGCAGGAAAATACGGAGGGACATACGCACACACATTACACACACTTCCAGAGAAGAGTCATTTCACTTTTCTTTGTCTTTTCTTTTCATCATTTCTGCACCTACAGGATTTCATACTTTGGGTCTTTAGGTCACTATTGTTACTATTGTTTTTCCATTTTGCGCATGTTTAGGTGGTTGAGTAATTAATTAAGTTAGAAAAGAAGGACCTGCTATGGTTCTCATGTGCTCAGTTCAGCTCATGGTGGCTGAACCTCTGATGTGAAATTTTCCATCTCTATTTGCATCCTGATCAGATTTGAATTATTATTTATCTTTGCAAAGCAGATGGAGCACGCTCCTGCTTTTTCTGGTTGTATTGAGCCTCACGCCAGCACCACTGGTACATGGAATACACACTCCTTAATTTGTGTCCAAAACACTGGTGCTTTGGTTTGAATTACCCCTGCTACACCCCACCTGCCCTTTGACCCGTGATTTACTCAGTTATACACAACTTTGTCCAGGGAATTCTGTTTGTTCCTAGATGTTCCCAAAAGAATCTTTTACACAGTCACTGTTACTCCAGGACGTCAGCAATACGTTTCCTTTCTCTGCTGATCAGTCACTGATCTCACTGTCACCAGGACAATGGCAATCAAGTTTCTCTTTGTTCACACTGCATGTGACTAAGAGGAAGGGTCTGCGTCCTGAGATTGTGTCTCTGTGTGTGTGTGTGTGTTCTCAGTATGTCATGACCGTGTATGTCTCTTTTTCTTCTTGTGTGTCTTCGTATCTACGCACACTACAGGTTGCGTGTGTCCCTTCATACACGTGCTGTGCTTCCCTGGATTGGTGTGTGTGTCTGTGTGTGACCTGTGGTCCTGTGTGTGTCTGTGTGTGCAAGTGTGTGTCACCCATAGAGGACAATGGCCTGGGTCATCTGACTGAGAGGCTGCAGACCACTAGTATCACATGACGGAGGCTGAAGGCCCCGTCTTTGTTACCAGGCCTATTGTTAAAGCTAAGGAGACAGCTGGGGCAGGGGAAGGGAATCACTGCACGCGCACACACACACACACACACACACACACACACGCAAACACACACATACATACACCGGCCCCTCGTGACTCCAATCAGGCTCAGTGACAAAGATGATGCCTTCTTCTTCTCAACTGGAATACTAAGACACACACACACACACACACACACATTGCAAGCAGATAGCTATAATTATAGTGACGGAAAGTGACAGGTGGCATTGTCTGTAGCACAGCGCTCTCCGTCAACAGCCGCAGAGAGCAGCAGAGGGGAAGACTGAGCTACTTGGTGCTCGTGTACTTGCTTAATAACATTGAGTGACAGAAACAAAGAGTGTGTTCACGTAGATTATTGGCTTGCGTGTGTGTGTGTGTGTGTGTGTGTGTGTGTGTGTGTGTGTGTTTTCAACAAATGTTTGTTCACACTCCTGAGGAACCGAGCAGGAATACCTTTTTTATGGTTCGGCCCTTCAGATCTGTAGGTTAAAGTTACGCAGAGATTGAGAGTCAAATTAAAGCCATGAAGAGCTGGTGTAGCACTTCAAAAAGCACAAAAAGCAAAAAACCCTGGTGAGTCACATGTGGTAATTGCCCAAAGCTGTGCGCTCAGATTGTAGGAGAGATCAGAGTTGGAGAAAGAGGGAGGAGAGGACAGGTGTAGTCTTTGAAATGTGTGTTTGCCTTCTGGGTAGGTTACAAATAGATGGCATAATTAGGTGGGGAAGAAACGTAAGGCCAATGGATTCAGACAGACAGATCTTTAATATTTTGTGGTGTCTCCATTGATTAATAACAAAATTATAAAAAGCCTCTTGAGGCCTTTATTTAAAGCTGCAGAGCATTCTCTGTGCAAAACGAAGACCTGACGGAAAGCCCACCTTTCTTCTTCTTCTTCAGCCGACTCGTGTGAAGAGGAGGCAGAGAAGATGAGTGAATAGATGAATAAGAGGGGACAAAGGATGACAACGACTCTAAAGCGGTGGAGAAAGACACAAGAAGTTTAGCCTTTCATAAAGTGCACAGCTTATGAAACCAGATCGCCCTGAAATGTGAGTGTGTGACCACTGTGTGGCCTCCAGGTGTGTGTGTGTGTGTGTGTGTGTGTGTGTGTGTGTGTGTGTGTGTGTGTGTGTGTGTGTGTGTCGTTCAAAGTCAAAGGCCAGATTTTGGTGGCAGCCACACCCACCCTTCAAGGGAGGATATCTCTGGTGTGTGTGTGTGTGTGTGTGTTTGTGCGTGCGTGAGAGGCGCAGCTGTGCCGTCTCTCGGTGCTGACGGAGGCAGTGAGGATCCTTGAACTGGAAAGATGAGAACGTCCTCTAGAAGGCTTCATAAAAACGTCCCATTGTCCCTCTCCAGCCGACACACACACACACAGACCAAAACATGACAACTTTTCTCCCAGCCGATATTCTTCCCTTTCACATTTAGTGTGTGTGCGTGTGTGTGTGTGTGTGTGTGTGTGTGTGTGCGTGTGTGTGTGCGTGCGTGCGTGTGCATACACACACACACACACACACACACACACACACCTGGAGGTGAGAACGCTCGGCCCAGCTCTGACTCGTCAATCTGTTCTTAATACAAAACAGAGGAAACGCTTCTCTTCCTCTTGGCAGAAAGTACAAGCTGACATGTTTCCCTGAGTGTCCTGGCAAAGAAAATCTCCCGCTCTCTCTTTTTGTTTTCCCCTTTCTTTTTTTTCTTTTTTCGAAGATGAGACTATTCCCCGTTCTCCTTCCTCCTTTTCTTTCTTTGCCTTCCTCATTAGTTTGTGGGCAGAGCTGCAATTAGGAGAAAATAGTTTCAGAGGCGAGGGATGGGAGAGTAAGGATGGAGAGAGAGGTAAACAACAAAGACGAGTTGAAAGAATGTGGCTGGAGAGGGGAGGAGGAGGTAATTAATGAATCTGCTGTAATTACTGGGGCCTGTTTACGCCAACACCGAAAGACGGCGCACACACAAACTCGCAACAAATTAGACTCACCTTTCACTCGGCAGTAATGCACAATGACTGTTTAAAATGCTGCCCGCGTACGTCCACTAATGACACTCGCTTTCCTTTTCAACCGATCAGACCTAAGAGCGCTTTCTTATGGCACCATGTTTACAAAGATTACGTTTTCACCAGAAAAGCATGAAAAAATGCTAATTATTTAACCTCGCAAGGCCTTCTTTTGGCAGGTAATGTGACAAAGGGCAGATTTTTATGGAGGAAATAAAAGCTGTTTGGGCACAAAGATGAAAGGTTGATGAGGGCGATGGAGCGTGCAAAAAAAGAGTTGGAGGAAGTCAGGGGAGTTAAAGATGGAATGAAGAAGCAGAGGAGAAGAAAACGACAGCAGGGGACAGGAACAAATCTCAATGAAAGGGCGATCGAAGAAGAAGAGGACAAGGAGAGGAGTGGACGGAGAGAACAATCGACAGCGGACAGATTCAGCAGAAAGGGTGGAAGGAAGGAAAGGGAGCAAGGAAAGAGCAAAAAGGGGAGGAAGGAGGGGAGGAGTTGAGGTGGGTGTGATGGGGACAAACCAAGGTGGAACTCTGATGATGCTAAATTTGGCAAAAGGATAAGACTTTTGTGTGTGTGTGTGTGTGTCGAGAGACTTGCTGAATCGGCCGTGGTTCCAGTTTCACGCCTCTGACTTTGACAGTGGGGCGGAGGGAGGGAGGGAGGGAGGGAGGGAGGGAGAGATCCCTAGCCGGTAATGTTCCCTCAGGGCGGGCGGGCGAAGGGAAGGAGGGAGGCAGTAAAGAGGACAGAGTACGAGAAGAAAATGTTTCCCTTCCTTCGCACACTTGAAGGACGCATTTGTTTGTCCTTCTCAGAAGTCGGCTCATTGGTCGAGCAGTAATTTCACACAATACTTAGTGGTGCTTTTGCAAAAATGTTTTTTCCGAACTGTGGACTCTTTTGGTCACGGAAAGTCGGAGTTGTCTGATTTGGAACCAGTACATCAACTGTGAACCTTAGAGATTGTCTGAAGTCTCTTTTCATATTTAACTAAAAGGAACTGAAACTAATGGATACCAGGAGGAGGAAAACGCATTCCGATGTTTGTGGATATGTAGTTGCAGAGCCAAAGTCATGCCTCTCAAACCGCTTATGTACGAACCCGTAGCCCCTAAAAATAAACACACGGAGGTGATTTGCATGTGGGTGTCTGTTGCTTGCGCAGCCTCTTTACACACACACACACACACACACACACACACACACCTGTGACAAGCTACCTGACTCTTGCTGTTCATTCCTACAGAACTGAATACTTAGAAAGCTTAAAGTCTGTGTGTGTCTGTGTGTAAGAGTTGTGTTTGCAAATCTCACTCTTTGTGCTTTTGAGCTCCAGCTAAGCTGCAGTGTTTCCGTCCCTCAAGCAGAAAGGGAAAGCGCGCGTGTCAGCGCAGAGGTGTGTGCGCTAATGGACGTCTAAATGCTGCTGATGTTACGTTGAATAGTTTAAGGGCCCTCAGGTCCCCTTAGACCAATATTGGGAGAGAAAGAGTGAGGGAGGGAATGGGACTTCTACAAATCGCTCTGACAAGGACACCAGCGCCTCGAGCGGCGTCCTCTTTCGCCTCATCGAACACACACACAGACGCACACGCTCCGACACCCACACCTCAGCAGAATTGCGAGGTGACTGTTGCGCTCGGACCAGCTGAGCTGCTAGAGGACGATTGTCAGAGTTGCTGAATCGAGTTTTAATTCAGTTTGATATTGTGAACTGAGAACCAGTTTGACGGGAATCTTCATTTCTTTTTGAATATTATTCCATTAACAGCTGAGATATTTTGAAAAAGAAAAAACAAGCCGGTGGCATATTGAGTTAATTAAACTAAACTAATGAATTATAGTTGAGCAAACGATGAATCAAACGTTTTTCCAGAATCAGGCAGACAACTCCAATTCCGAAAAAGGGAACGTCGGTGCGTTTAACTCGCATTCTCTCCGCTGGCCATCAGGGGGCGACTCTTGTGGTACAAAGGCAAGCGCTCACCTCGAAGTCGTTGGCCTTGTTGTAGTGCATGTTGAGCGCCCTGAAGAGCTCGGCGTCGCGGCTCACCACCAGCTCCTCCGAGGCGGTCACGCCCTCGTTGATGGACTGCCGGGCGAACTTCTCCATCTGGATGTAGTAGAACTCCCTGAAGTTGCTGAACCACTTGATCAGCTGGGAGGTGATGCAGCGATTGAACTGTCGAGTGAAACATCAGAAACATTATCTTTCATTAGAGATGCAGTTGTATTTTGACTGTTTGGTCAATTTAAGGGAACAGCTTAATAAAATGCAAACTTTGCGGCACAACATCTGTGTGAAAAAAATAAAATAAATATATATAGAGATTTTTTTTACATGGTGTACATTTTATTCTGTTATAGCTGTACTCATAAAGTCACAGAAAGAAACACGGAGTGAATGTCTGAATAACGAGAGGAAGAGAGGAGTGACTGGGAAAGTAGTGATTTACTGGTAAACTGTCCACCAATTAACTCCAACCAGGCAAAAGTAACTAAACCTCCTCAAACAACTGACTGTATCCACCTCATTAGCCACTCAAACACTGTCTGCACCAGGAGGGTCCTCGCCGGAAACCTGCCTAACCAAACAAGAATGACCCAAATATTATCTTATTGTTATGCATCAGACTGAGCCTGAAACCCACATTAAACAACTCTCATTAACCGCAGCGAACGCCCTGCAGGCCTTAACGTGACACTCTGTGCAACATCTATTATGCGAGCACATACTAGCCGAGTGAAAGTTTGTGTGTGTGTGTTCGGTGAAGTGGAAAAACGGCTTTGATACGGAGATTAAGCGCGGTATTGTTACAAGATATGGGAGAGAGAGAGAGAGAGAGAGATCTTTTTTTCAGGAGCGGTCAGAGGGGGTGACATAATGGAGCATAATTGGGAGACTTTGTGTGTGTGTGTGTGTGCGCACGCTCACGCGGAAGCAAGGGGAGCTGGTTTTACAAAGCATAGCGACGGCAGAGGAAAGTGTGTGTTTGGGGGGGTTGAGTGTTGCTCTAAATGAACGTATAAACACACACACACACACACCGAAGACGATGTCATATTCAAATGAACAGAAAAGAGACATATACCCTCGACTGTCATACCAGTGGAAACATTTCCACACATTGTCGTGTACTATGTTAAATAAGCCAAATGAGTAGCACATCAAAGACAATAGTAATAATAATAATAATGATAATATCACACCAGCGTTTTGCAGTGGTCTTTTCTGTCTTCTTTTCTCCCAGATCCCCACTGGTAAGCAAAGCAAACAATAGCGTGTCACATGTTAAGGGGACGGTTAAGGTGTTCAGATGAGGAACCTGGTCTGCGCGCTGACGTGACACTAGGGACCGTAATTGCAACAGGAATCTTACACACTTTAAATGGTAGGAGTTTCACACACAAATATTTTAGCAAATGAGTTCCCAAGTAAACCCTAACCCCAACCATCCCGCCACCCCCCCAACACACACACACACTATCCCGTCCGGCTCATCACAATCAGCACAAACCAAAGAAGAGGCCAGAGACAAAAGACAGAAAGAGAATGGAAGGGGCAGGGGGGGACAAAATGCTTAGCTCGAGGAATGCCATTTCTGTTTACAACAAAAAAGGGGAAAGAGAGAGTGTCAGGGTGCCGCCCCCCCCCCTCGCTTCTTCCCCTGACGGCGGCCGTTGTCAGGCCCCTCCAGGCCATGCTGGACGCACACATCCTTTAAGAATCTGCCCACTTCAACCAGATTCGTGGTAGCTCGGCACATTTTATAGAGGGCGAGGGGAATGTGCACGATTGACATAAATCTACAAGTGTTAACACGGAGGTTTCCTATGGATATCTGGAAGAACCGCTGCTGTAGGAACCTTCTCACGTCTTCTTCTTTCGGGTCTTTTCTGCCTCTCAAGACGGAATACGATGCAGGGCAGGTGTATGTGTGTGGGAAGTATACAAAGAATACAATCTCTCTAATCTCTAAGCAGTAAAAGAAAAAAACTGTGAACATTTGTCTGTCCAGATAATTAAAAATGCAGCTACATCCTTTCATGCAAGGGCGTAGGTTTGCATACGGTCCCTGGGGACGAGTCACAACCAAAGTTTGGCAAATTTTTAAAAATTTGAATTGCCTGTTAGAAAAAAAAATTGCACAATATATTTGCGAACTCATTCTCATTATTATATGTATGATGTTTGTCACCCAGAAGAAGATGATTTCCAAGTGTCCAACGCGTCCTCAACAAGATGCTGTTATTTGATTGGCTGGAGCGAGTCAAACACTCGTCAATACAAAAAGCTTTCATTTTTTGGTGGCATTTTAGTATTTTTTTCACCAGCAAGCAAATAATGTTAGCTATCAGCACAGGTCGTTGTTAGCGAAATGTTAGTGTAAACCACCAAATTCTTCTGTCCGAGTGTCGGGTATCCATCCATCCGTCCATCCATCCATCCATCCATTGTCCACTTTGGTAGAGTTTGCATTAGATTGTTGTTTTTTTATGGGTGTTTAGACAATGTTACCCATGAGTGTTATCAGTCACACTGGCTATTTTCAGAATAGATGTTATACTTGAAGGTAGTAAGAGGGTGCCATGAATCTAGATGCACACATGTATGCATTACACAATTCATAAATTAATACATGCTTGGATTTGCAGTTCAGGGAAAGGTTTAACCAACCGGATCTGGAGAAACTCAGATGATGCCGTTGAACCATACTTTGAAATTGACAGTGAGATTCTGATTCTGTTCCGATCAAAGTGTCCAGTCAGCACCACCAGCTAAGCTGTAGGAGTTCTTAGGGCAATGCCAAAAGACGTAAGGGGTCTCTTTGACCAGTGGAGAAGCTGATCTGAATCTTGATGTTTGTGCCTGTTTCCTCAGCTGAAGCTGAGCGGAGTTTCAGTGCCTTAAAAAGGTTAAAAACCTGGCGGAGGTCCACATGTCCCGGCAGCGGCTGAACAATGTCTGTACGCCATGATTATCAAGTTGCTCTGGACAAGATTGAGCTTAAAGGTGTAAGTTTATCTCTGTCAATGATAGATGGAGGTAAATTCAAATAAGAAATCAAAATACAAGTAGCTATGCTTAAAGGATGAAAGCACATCAACTAATATCAACTAAGTTTTTTTTAATATGAAGGGGCGGCTGGTGGTGTCCCTACCAATGCTGAGAGCAAACATACGCCCTTGCTTTCGTGCTATATTTGTCTTATAAGACTGGTGACAAATTATATTATATTTTGTCACCAGTCTTCAACGTTAATAAATGCATTGTATGGCAATTAATGAAAGTTCTGCGGCCTCTGAATCACCAGACGAGCTGATGCTGCTCCACGATATGATGACGCCAACAATTGCCCGTGTAGCTTTAATTGACAAGACGCGCTTGACGCTAAGTGATTCCTGCTGAGGCGGCGCCGAGGTGTCATTTCAGCCTCTCTAGACAGGAGACTTGAGAGGCTCTTGCTGATGAATGTGTCAGTGTTTTTGCGCTCATGTGTGCTGGATTGTGTAGAAGAAAAAGCTCCGCTGACAGCGAAGTTGTGAGTGAGTGTAAGTCGGAAGGAGCTCCCTGAGCCACTGAGCGTCTAATTAATCCTAACTCATCCAGTCCTAACGAGGTCTTAATTACTCCCACTGACTCTCTCAAGATGAGGCGACAGAGCCCTAAGCTTCTCATGATTACATATCTGATGGTCTGGTCAGGTGGGGAGAGCTTTCACTACACAATTAAGATCCCGTGTGTGTTTATGTGTATGTGCGTGCCTGCTCATCTGTGCTTAAAACAGTTGTCAGCTCAACCCACTTCCCACACGGAGTGAGGCGGCCATTGTGTGTCCGAGGCTCATCCTTAAGAACCAGTTTCCCATAGACAAAGTCCATTCAAGTCCAATTAGGGGAAACCATGCAGGGCCCTAATTCCCTTACAGTGAATCTGCCTGATCCTCCTAACACATGCTACTTATTGTTCCCTGGGAAGGAGGGGGGAGGAGGCAGGAGGAGTAGGAGTAAGAGAGAGGGTGAGAAAGAGACACTGACCCGGATTTTGAATGTAATGTATGCAATGGGACAATGCCACAGGACACACACATAGACACAGTGAGACAGACAGCAACAGGGTGTGCAATCTCCCCTCCACACACACATCACACCAAAGCCTTGAAAAGAACAGCCTCCCTCATTACAAATAGGATTATCCATGATTTATATTTTTATTAAGCAAAATTATATCTGCAGAGCTTCTGCTGCAGATAAAATTGGAAGATTAACTCGGATTACGTCTCAATTAAAACTAAATGTGAATGTTGCATACAATCGCAGTCATAAGGAGGTGGAATTTTCTTAAAGGAATTTAAAATCAATATATTCTTCTTGTTAACAAATCCCAACAAAAGAATAATAATAATAATAAAAATAATACATGAATTTGTAATGCACTTTATATTTAAGAAAATCCCAAAGTGCTACATGAATAGAACCAACAACAAACTGATCCTGCGTGATTATGGTGTATTGTTAGGCTGATATATCTTCTTCCTCCAACCATAGAATTAGTGTTTTTCATTAAAAGCACAACAGCAAGCTGCATGTAAAAAACTAATTGAAGATGTGTATCTGGTTCTGTAAAAATAAAAAAGGCTCATGTTTTGTCTATGGCAGTACATTCCAGTAGAAACGTGTTTCCATTCCGATAAACCTGCCGTTTGTGGTCGGGACTTCAGCAACAGGCCTCTTCAGTAATGCTCTCCATCTGCTGAGCAAAGTTTCAGGCCAAAGCTCTGCAAACATCCTCTAATCTAAATCCATGTTTGTCAAGATGAGGGAGATTAATTGAATATCAATTTGGACATAAACCCACAGATTGATATTGGCTTTAACAATTATTCTAATCTCCAATCTCCAAACTGAGCCTGTGCATTAACTCATCAGTCCTAATTCATCAATTTTACAAATTAAAGCCCAAAGCTGCAGTTTATTTGGCCACATAAATGTTAATCATATTTACTCAGATGATTAAGAGTTGGATGTGATAATTAAGCTCATTATGGGAAATGATCAATGTCACCACAAAGAGTTTCAAATCGCTATTAATCTTGAGAGATATTCAATCATTTACTGTCTCTTTTTCAGAAAACCTCCTAGAGTGGAAATTTTGACCCACGTGTTAATTCATTTATTCAGCACACTCGCTGCTTTCAAAACGTTGCACAAAGATCTGATCCAATTTAAAACACGAAGCCTTTCTTTTCGGTGTTTATTTAACCTGAAGATGATGTTTAATTCCGTTTTATTTCTATCCACCAGTTGGCTCTCACTTAAATTCTAAACTTTGAGACGCCAAAAAGTTTAAAGGCCTGTTGGTTTGTAACATTTTTAGGTCTAACTGTGATTCCAATTTCTATCCATTTCCATTCTATCGTGGGCTGGTTGCAGGTAAGCTTAGCAACCTTGTGTTTGCCTAGCAACCTGGTGTCCCAGCGACCCTTGTTGCCATGGCAGCCGATGAGGATGTGGCACTGCCACGAGGAAGTGGTCACCATAAATATGAGCCAAAGGGCAGCTGGTCTGTGTGTGTGTGTGTGTGTGTGTGTGGCTGCTCATTTGAATACAGCGTCCTGAATCCGCGGAGGAGCCGTATGCTGCTTTGCAAAACCCGCGGCAGCCTGTAAACACGGAACAATCAGCGCCTTTGTTTTAAAGCTGTTGTTCTGTTGTCATCCCTTTCATTTGTTTGTGTCCCCCCAGCCCCCATCCCCTTCCCCATCTCCTCTGCCGTGTTACTCAAACACACCAAATACACAAATGCACGCACACTTTCCATCGTCTACTTTTTCCTCCAAATACCTTTGTTAATCTGACTTTGTTTATCTTTTTTTCAATGTTCATCTTTCAGCAAGTTCAACTTCTCTTTTTATGTCGGTGAGAGTGAAAGCGATGTGCACGTGTGTGTGTGTGTGTGTGTGTGTGTGTGTGTGTGTGTGTGTGAGAGAGTGAGAAAGTGGGCGTTAACAACCCCCCCTCCAGCCCCAGACCGATTAAGGCCAGAAACTCTAATTATGCTACAAAGAAGTGACAGACTGGAGCACCCATCTGCCCTATAGGGTGTCTCTCTCTCTCTCTCTCACTCACAAACACACACACACACACACGTAGAGAGTAACGGAATAACGCACAAAACTGATTGTCACGTAATGCACGAAAGTCATAAAAAGGCGAGAGTGAGAATATCAGTGAAAATTAATAATAACAATTAGATCAGAAAAACAACAAAAAGACGTTCTAAGCTTTAATCTAAAAATCCAAATGCTACACACAAAGACGCCTACCTGTTTACAACAGCTCATCAAACCCATCTGTCACTGATTTCTGAGCTCTGGTCCTAAAGATGCCATTGAATTCCCATCGATGAACATCCTCTCTCCACCACCTCGAATATTTCTAGCTTAAGCAAAATATTCCATCTACCAATGATAATTGTGTTTAGTCATTTTTCCCCCTAAAACACATTAATTCACTGCCTTTCAGTTCACTGTCTGTTCAAACCATGTCTGTCATTATTGTAAACTTCTGCTGAAAAACTGCTTTCTCTCTTGAGAAATAATAATGTATTCAGTATGAAAACAAAAAGACAGAAGGATTGAATGAATTATAATTATAGGGGAACAGTGACAACAAGGTTGATACAAAAGAATAAAAAGCAGAGGAAGGTCTTACCTTGACGTCTGAGAAGAATATTTTGAGCATGTTGGAGGAAGGGTAGCGGGTGTAGAAGAACATCAGCTTGGCCTTCTTCAGGTGGTTGGGAGACAAGCCCTCCTGGATCTGAATAACGTGTTGAGGAGCCAACAAGCATTTCTGAGGAACACAGCGGGCTTTTCTTTTCTGAGCATTTTCACGCTAAACGCAAATTTCATGCAGCAATCTTCTTATAGCTTTCACGACACATGTGAAGGGATCGGCTTCTCACGCAAAAACATGCGCTGTGGTGTACGACGACTTTATCTCTCCAGAGACCAAATCCACTCCTTCCTTCCTTACTTTTACTTTTTACACGCCAGACTAACGTAAGCATTTGAAGTAGTTCATTCATCACCTGTAAGAAAAGGCTTTGATTACGGACAATTTTACAGGATTTGTTTCACAAAATGCTAGAGGAACCAAATGCAAGCACCACTGTAGACGGATAGAGAAATACAGAAGCTGTGCTCGCTTCCCTTTTTTATTCATGAATTATTAAAAAGCAGTAGCCAGTGCATTGTGAGAGTGGCAGTGCGCTGCTTCTCTGATCGACATTCTATTTTACACCCAAAACGAAAGCAAACACGAGCACCTGCCGCCTTTGAATCACATCCCACAGTCACTCCTACACCTCGCCGCTTCTGCAGCCGCGTCCTCAAGCCCCTCGACAAGGAATATAATAATTGTGGAGGCCCTGGTTGCCGGGGTGCAGGGTGTGTGTGTGTGTGTGTGAGACAACAGCTGTGCCCCACCACGCTGCCATCTCCCCACCACATTAACAGCCCTATAATCTATCAGAGAAGATGAGGCAATCAATGGAACCCCCTGCAAGGTCAATTAGCACTCAGACAAACACACACACACACACACACATCCACATAGAGGAACCCCAGGGGCCCTATAGGGCTGGAGAGAGGAAGAGAGTAGCATCAGCAATCGGGAGAAAAGAGAGAGAACGGAAGTATACAAAAAAGAAAGAGGGAGCAGCTTCAAAGCAGCAAAGGAGAGGAGAAATTTTAACATTTTTTCACTAGTTTTTGTTATTTTCTGTCCAACTGTCTTATGTAAACACAGATATTTAATAGTGCAGGTGCGCTGGAGGCAGCACGGTCTGCCAGTTTGTTTGTTTACCTGAGACGTCACTGTGGTGACATAAAGGACACTTCTGAAGCCATCTGATCACGACACAAAAACAGTGCGTTACAAACCCCCCTGATGCCTCAGTAAGCTGCCCCATCATTCATTCAGCAGCAGGTACGTCAACAACACCGCCACCTAGTTCACATTCATGCCAACCTGTCACTATGTCTGGGTCCACGTCACATGATACATCTTGTTTACACACTGTCATGAGGCAGTATCATAATGATGCGTGTACGTTTGTGTGTAACAGTAGCTAAAGTGAGTCGGTGAATAAGCAGCTTCTTCTTCGGGCCCTCCTCTTCCTCCGCGGCTCCAATCGGTGTGTGTTTTGTTCCTCCTGCAGCACATCTGTGAGGGTGTCTGTGTGTTTTGTGCAGCGCTTGCTGTATCAGCTGTAACTTGACCTTGTTGCCAGGTGTGTGTGTGTGTGTGTGTGTGTGTGTGTGTGTGTGAGAACGGGGGAGATTTGGGGGGGGATTGGGAGGGGAATAGAGGGGGGGATAAATTCATAAATGAATGGGGGACATCTGGTCAGATCTGTACAAAGGATTAGGTAAAAACACAGACCTAAGAGGGAGTGTGAGAGTGTGTGTGTGTGTGTCTGTTTGTGTGGGTGGCTCTCAGGTGAACCATGAGTAAGAACAGAGGACAGTTCAAACAAATATTGCATATGCATCTATATGTTAATCTTTTTTTTTTAAGTATTGATTTTAGATTGAGAGAGAGCCAAAAGAAGGAAACACATCTCAACGAAATAACATGCGATTCACCGTGGTCGTCTTTTCAATTACTGAAGTAATACATGAGGTCAATAAAATATTATATTTGATATAATAGTCAAATAAACACAATCTGCAAAAGCCAAAGGGCACCACTTAATATTATTAGTTTTCCAAAAGGAAAAGTGATTCCATTTAGAGAGCTAGAATTCAGAGAAAAGATGAAGATCCTCCAGTCTGAGCTTTGTGTTGATGAATCATTTAAACAATTAATCTTTTGTTTTTCAAAATAATTTCTGGACTAGCAGTATCATTACTTTTCAAAAATAATCATATTATTACATTACAGGTCATTTAGCTGATGCTTTTATCCAAAGCGACTTACATTACATTATTAACCCATGGCTTTTTCACATTTTGCCCGGGGAGCAATTAGGGGTTAGGTGTCTTGCTCAGGGACACTTTGACTTGAGACATGGGGCAGTCGGGACTCAAACCACCAACCTTGCGGCTCCCCGCACACCCGTTCTACCCCCTGCGCCACGACGACTCCTAAATTGTTGTTATTGAATCAATTGACTGACTTCACTGTTGAAAAAGATTTTTGTTATAGAAGTGAATTACCTCAAGCGGAGGGCTTTCTGTATTATGATGAATAAACACCAAACAATTGCAGACGTGTTTACCTACAAAATAAAAAAGAGGGTTGAAGGGTGATCAGTATCTTTGAAATACTAATGTCCAATTTCAAAGACTTTTTCTTCTTCTTCTAAATGAGCAGTAAAGCATTTAGGAATGAAACGGCGAGCAGGATCAAGAGACGTGTCAAATATTTCCTTTTTAATTAAAGCAACATCTAAATTGTCTTTGAAGACGACACTGTGATCACACCCTCGTCGCAGCTGCAAGGAGTTCCTATTTGTCAGGTTCAAAGTCTTATTTTTCTTTTTACTTTGTTCTTCAAGAGTGCATGTTTGTGTGTGCACGTGCATGTGCACGTGTGTGTGTTTATGTGCAAGTGTGTGCATTGTGTAGTGGCCCCGAGAAGCCCTCTCCATATGAAAGGTTAGGGACGAAAAGATAAACAGCTACCTGCTAACACCTGTCCACATGCACATGCCGTGCAGTGTGTGTGTGTGTGTGTGTGTGTGTGTGTGTGTGTGTGTGTGTGTGTGTGCGCGCGTGTGCAAAACACACACAGCTGCCGGGCAACTGCAAGCGAAGGCCAAACAAATGAAGACGTTTGGGAGAGACGGACAACCACGGGGAGAGAGACGAGCAGCTAAACCCTGAACGGGAAACTAAAGTGGACACTTCTCCTGATGAGGAGACAAACGCACACCGTCAGAGAGCCTCCATCAATAAGGACAAGCGCTCACCTATTCCTCTCCCGGGCTCTTTGAAATATGATTAGCTTTGAGCTCCTATCAACAAGGTCTTACCCCCCCCCCAAACACACACACACACACACACACGCATAAACACAGACAAATATGGATTGCTTTGAGCGTCTTTGTGATGAAAGAGAACCTGACGGCACAAGAGTGTCTCAGACTCTGTGTGTGTCTGTGTGTGGGGAAGAGCTCACTAGCCTTTCTCAGCACCTTTAAACACCACAACCTGCTGCAAAGACTTAAAAGAGCAGCGCGCGACCTGTTTAATCTCCCCCCTCTTGCGAGACCCGTCGCGGCCCGTTTCATCTCGGCCCTCAGAGAGGAAACAAGACGGTCGCACCAGGAAACAATTAATGCAGATTATTGGATACGAAGGACTTGGTTTGACTGCCGCTGCCTCCGAGTCGGCTCGGTGTGTTCCACTGTTTCTAATGACACTCTTTGAGAGCAGCAGATGAAATCACAGCCGATCAAACTTGACGATGTACAATCATATATATAACAAACTGAATGCTTAGTCCATATATATATATATATATATATATATATATATATATATATATATATATATATATATATATATGTAAAGCGGTACTTAATTAGTTATTATCTTGTAATATTATTATATATTATATTGTTATAATCTTATAATATTATTAATATTATCAGAACAGTCACATCACCCAACATAAGGACAAATGTATTGCGACACACACATATTGTTCTGCTCCGCTGCCAGTTTAAATTCATTAAGCTAAAGTATGTTTTTCTTGCAATTAGTGTTAATGTATTTGTTGTTTTGCATTGACAGATGTCAGTTAACTGTGATTTAAACTAAACAAAGGAAAAGACAACCAGACCCAAGGCTAAAACGATTTGAAGCACAAGAAATCACGCACATTGGTACAATGGTAAGGATACGGTGCTGCCCGAGTACGCCGACATGTCGGCCATGTCCTGCAGGTCCCCACACTCCGACTTGATGAGGGACAGGGACAGACCCTCCGGCCCGTGCTGCCCTGGTGAGCTCTGCCTGTGGTGGTGGTGGTGGTGGTGGTGGTGACTGAGATGGCCCCCGCCGAGCGATGCCATTTTGGTTCTGAGGCTGGCGGCTTCGCGGGTCATGTCCATGGAATCGGGGGAGGAGCGATGATGGTCCTTGGGCCCCGGAGGGTAGCTGGCTCCACCCCCGTGTGAAAGGGGGCTTTGAAAGGGGTAACCCATGAGGGGGAGAGGGAACGGGTGGCGAAAGGACGGGGGGCTAAACCCCAGCGAGGCCGTGAGAGGAGAGGGGTGGAGGGAGGGGTGGTGAGGAGGAGGAGGAGGAGGAGGAAGAGAGGGGTTAATGTTCTGTCCTCCACCTCCTCCGCCGCCCTTGCGCACCACCAGCGGCAGGGCCTCTGTCTGGTCGTTGGGCGCCGGCACGCCGCTCAGTCGGCCACTCAAACCCCCGAATGAGTCCAGCGGGCTCGGGACCATTACATCGGCGAAGCAGTGCAGCCGCTGGGCGGAGGAGTGGTAGTTCGGGGTCGGGCTGCTGTCGCCGTTCATACTGAGGCCCAGGACGCCGCCGCCACCAAAGCGTGAGGGTGGGGTGAGGGAGGGGAGGGGGCCGAAAGGCGCAGGACAAGAAGAGGACGAGTTGGAGGAAGATGACGGCGCGGCCGGCGTGCTGCTGTGGCGGCCGTGGTGGTGACCCACAGACTGCTTGGGCGAGGAGAAGCCCTTAACGACGGTGTCGACGACCTGCGACACGGCGCAGTTCAGCTCCTGCTTCAGCGTCTCCGCCAACGCCCTCTCTCCTCCTGCTCTTTCTCTTCTCTTCACCACCCTCTCAACACTTCTCTCCGCATCCTCCCTGTCGTCCTCCATCTCTCCGTCTATCAGGGCCTGTTCTCGCAGGAGGGCTCGGGCGCGGTCCAGGAAGAGGCCCGGGTCCAGCTCAGACAGGTCGTCGTTGCCCCGCCGCCCTCGGTTCCTGTGCCTCTCCTCCAGCCCGTCGGAGCGGATGCTGTCCTCTGACAGGTTGCCGTCGTCCTCTCTTTCTCCACCTCGGTCGGCCTCTCCGCCGTTGTCTTCGTCTTCCTCCGTCTCCGAGTCGTAGATCTGGTAGAACTTCTCCTGCAGTTGGCGCAGCTGTTTCTGAACAACAGAGGAAAGATTGTTACAGAAGATATCCCGTTACCATACCGAGAGAGAAATGCAAATGGTACAGTCTTAATTAAATGAACCCCACTTGTGGATGGAAATAGTCTTTTCATTCAAGGAAAAGATCAGCAGGACCTTGAATCTGTGCCACATTGGAAAGTTGGACTCCTGAAATCCAGGGCTCTTTATGTTTTACAGGCCATATGTTGCGTGAACTAACGATAAACTCCCATTTTAAACCTGAAAATATGAGCTGGCTAAAGCTGTTGTCTTTGGTGCATTTGCGTCCTTTTCGTGCAGTCCCCTTCTACCAACCTGCATGTCCTCCAGTTGGAGCTTGAGCTGCCGTCTCTCCTCCTGTCTCTGCTCCTGCCTGGAACACACCAGCTGGGTGAAGCTGTGCTGCTGCTGTGGCAGGCGCTGCTTTCGCTTGTTCTCCCTGTAAACCTCGCCTACGCCGACCACGCCGCCCCGAGAGCCCGGAGAGCTCAGCAGGGAAGGAGGGCCGTCGCTCCGGCTGTGGTTGTGGCCGCTGGCGTTGTGGCTGTTGCCGTCTCTCCGGTGGTCGTTACTGCCGTTGCTGCAATTCTCGCTTTCTCGGTGGCTTTCTTGGTTGTGGTCGCCGTTGGACCGGACCAGTGGTGAGTGACTCATGCCGCGGATGATGTTTTCCACGCGGGCGCGCTTCGCGCGAAGGTGCTCGTCCGACATCCTGTCCAAGTCGAAGGAGGAGAGGGGCTGAGAGGGAGCGTGGGAGTTGAGGCTCGAAGGAGGCGGTGGTCGCCCGAAGGAGGAGGACGAGGAGGAGGACGGTGGAGGGGGGAGAGGAGGCCCGGGGGAGAGGCAGTCGGACGGGCTGTCACGGTCGGAGTTGCTGCAGGCGTCCTCTGCATGGATCTCTGAGCCTCCACTGGACAGAGCTCCACTCCCCTATGATGGAGGACAGGAGGAGTGAATTAATAAGAAGCCTTATTTAACCAGTGAATGAGGAGAGAGGAATATTTAATGGCGCTTTGTTTGGTTCATTGGATTAGCTTTCACCACTACCTGTGTGCTTGTGTATACCTGGAAGCCCGAGTCACTCCCTCCATTCTTGCCCATGGTGTTCTTCAGCAGCTGAGAGATGATGGTGGCACCAGGGAAAGGCATCAGGGCGTCTTCGTATGAGTTGGCCCTCTTCAACAACTTCCTCAAAACATTGGACTTCTCCCCGTCCCCGTTGGCGCCGCCGTGCCCGTGGCCGACGAGCGAGCAGTCTGCGTCCTGGTCGGGGCCGTGTGATTGGTTCATGCTGTCAAACAGGGTCTCCCTGGCCTGGCCGAATAACGCG
The DNA here is from genome assembly GCF_964276395.1 of Gasterosteus aculeatus. Taxonomy (NCBI): domain Eukaryota; kingdom Metazoa; phylum Chordata; class Actinopteri; order Perciformes; family Gasterosteidae; genus Gasterosteus; species Gasterosteus aculeatus. The sequence continues at coordinate 27,629,182 of NC_135688.1, read as the reverse complement.
CAAGCCACAGTCCTCTTCACCCCGATGTCGACGCGCCGGCGCTTGGTCTGTCTGGTTAGGAGGGCGGTGCTGTCATGATCAGGCATCACGCAGGGGAGCTAAACGGACATGACCAGGGGTCCTCGCAGACACGCAGGCTGAGAAGAGTCACCTGATCAACCACAAGTAAACACAACATGCTGTGATTAAAATAATTTAACATCACCTGAAAAGTAGCATTTATATAGTTTTTATGTTGCAAATGGAATCTTTATAATTTGGAAAAAATAGTGCAGAAAGGGATCATTTTACAATCAGAGAAAAAAAATCATTGAAATGTATTTGACGTCTTAATTTTGGACTGTCGAGAAATAAATATTTGAAATATATATATATATGTATGATGTACATTTTTAGATAAACCTAAAATGTTATTTAAAATCACCTGTCATTAGTGTTTTTATTAAATATCAGAATTATTCCTTAGAATAAAATCTCCACCTGTAAAAGACATTCGATGCCTTCAGCTATGTTAATTTAATTCACTAAATGTTACCTTCCACCTTCAACTATATTAAAGCGGCAGATGTTAAAGGAATCTCCCCCGTGAACAATCACAAACAATTTAAGCACCTCTTCAAATGACACGTGGTGCATTTCTAGACCAAAAGCCAACCACTGTAAGAAAGAAGTACTTTTTAAATAGTTCAAGGAGAATTAACACCTGCCTCTGAAAACATAACATAAATCATCATAAATCATTTTCCATATCCTCGCTGTCCCCCGAGAGGTAACCTTGATTTCTACGTCTTGTGATGAGCTATGAAGAATCGAAAGGTTCTTATTGCCAGAAGAATTTAACAAAACATTTTTTGCATTTTTAATTTTTCTATTTTTCACAAGATTTTACAGAAATGAGTATTTGACTGAGATTTGCTAATATCTATCATGGATTTACTTTATTTTATATCGACGAGAAAAGGTATATTCCTATAAATCGGTGCTTTTTGGGTGTTTTACCAAGATCTCCATGTAACGCAAACCTAAACAAGACGCCTGGCTTCTTATCCAAAGTATCACCAACAACTGGACTGATATATACAAATTACAAAAATAAAGAGCCAAAAATTGCAGGGTATCCTGACCTTCACTAAGTAAAACTGATTTCTTAAGGAAGCAAAAGCATCGAGCTAAAGCTGACTTTACTCGCCGGGCTGCTTTCCTCATTCATTTAGAAATAAAGCAATCAAGCAAATTCAAAAACTAAAAAACAAGCGTCACCAAAAAGAAGCCTCAAAAGAGGCGGATGTTGGAAGTGGATATCGCCGCGCTCTTGCCCCCCGACACATGTTACATGTTTGCATCTGCTTTGCGAGTGATTTCAGGGTCAGGTCTATGGAAATCTTTGGAAGCTGCTTCCTGCGACAGTTTGGCCAAGCTGTGCGTGCAGTTTTCCTTCCACTGTTAACACGCGCACATGCAAACACCGCAGCAACACTCAATTTGACAGAAAAAGCAAACGTGCCAAAACACACTTATGGACCAAATCAGGGAAACAAGGGAGTTATTTTTGCTGTAGAGCCATTACCAAATTAATTAGTTTCCAAGCAGGGAGTTTAGTTTGAATGTGACTGCGAGACGAGAGGTGCTCAGGTCCTCAGGGCAGTGGCCAGCAGTGACCCAGATACACTCACATATATGCAGCACATACTGTCTGTTTGTCAGATTGGTTCCTCTGGGCAGAGGGCTCACGCACACACACACACACACACACACACACACACACACACACACACACACACACACACACATAAGGGAGATAGATAGAGAGAGGGAGAAACCAACAGTTTACATTCAGAGTCCAAAGAGCTTAAAACACTTGGTTATCTTGAAGTTTGTGTCCGGGGTAAAATTGAGGGTGCATAAGTGCAAAGACAACCAGTGTTTCCTGCCTGCACGAGTAAAACACAAAATGCATTCAGCATCATCTGTAAACGCATTACTTACTCATAAATACTCTGGTAGTACCACGCAGCAATGCAAGGTGTTTAAATAGACAAGTTCAGCAACTGTTCATGTTTAAAGGCGAGCTCTGAAAGGAGATGTGAGAGTGTGTCCGTGTGTTTATCTCAACGGACGCTTAGGTTTTAATCTGCATTTAAAGAGCAAGGAATAACTTTGCTCTGCAAATGAGAACTGAAATGGGAAGTAGAGTAGCTATTTATGACACAATTTAGAGAATACAAGCGTGTGAAAATGTACTTTAACCCAGACGTTATCAAAAAGCAATGTATAAATGACAAAAAAAAGGCAAAATATGGATGAGTTGTTTTTTGTAGTAGATTGTAATTTGCCCACCTTTGACATGCCTGTGCAGTTCTAAAGGGAAGCAAATAACGAGTTTATCATTGGTCACACAACACGATACTTTTACGCACAGATGGAGATGTGCGTGGCCCTCCAAACAGCGATCATTCCGCGATAATAACACGGCGGTGGGCGGAGAACTCGTCTGGCCGCCGCTCGGCGATGAAGTTTCATTGAGGTAGTGACGAGCTCTCCACGGTGAAGAGAGACGAACCCATTGGTTTCTTTGCTCTTTTGTTAGCGATAGTTCAGCTCTCTGGAAATAAGGCTGAATGTTAAATTACAGATTAGTCAAATGAAACATCGAACTACGAGCAATTCGCACCTGGTTGGCTTTAAAGTGAGAATCTGAATAATATAAGAAGGTTTTTATGTCATCTGCCAATAAAACAGACGAAAAAGCGGCGGCAGGTGCGTAAATCCAACAGAGTCGAAGTCGATAACCTCAAAGTTGCAGCAAGTTACTCGACCAAAAGCTCACTTTGACCGAAACAAACAATTTCCTCAACAACCGCGAGCGGACCGACGCGCGTAAAGTCCGCGCGGGCCCAAAGTGTTTCGGAAAATAGTGCCAAAAGCATCCGGACCCCGTGAATCGACGCTGTGCGACGAGGATGGACCGTCAACCCGAAGTTGCGCCGCAGCGGACACCGGACAAATCGCACACACGGACTCCACGAGCCCGCGGGGGACACTGATAATAAAGAATAACCGTTTCCACTTACTTTTCCAGCGTTTCTCCAAGTCGCTCCGTCGAAGAGAGGGCCGAACACGACAGACGGATCCGCGCGCGTCGTTGAGATCAGTGCCGCAAGTTACTACGCCAAAGTGGAGACGTATGCAGAAGGTGCGCAAGCGCCGGCGAGTGTGTGTGCGGGAGTGAGAGAGACTCTCGGGGAAAGTGCGGGTGAGAGAGGTAGTGAGAGAGAGAGAGAGAGAGAGAGAGAGAGAGAGAGAGAGAGAGAGAGAGGGAGAGAGATACTCCGCTCTTGTGCGCCGCTCTCCTCCCGGGACGGGAAGTGTTCAGAATGGAGCGCACCCGGTCCGTCCGGCACGGCTTGGCTCGTCTTGAATCGCGTCTCCCCCTCCGCGAGCGACAGCAAGACTCTCAATAAGACACAAGAGGAGACGCGCGTGAAGGATACGTGAAGACGCCGCGTCACTGCCCCGGAGTGAGGTAACGACTCCCCCTGACCAATAAGGAAGAGGAACCGGGGACGCTGCATTTTATTTATAAGGAGCCCTCCGAAAACAGCGCGCAGCCAGAGCGGAGAGGGGGGAGAGAGGTGCGCAGGGTAAACTGGTGGTCTGGTTCTCCAACATTTCTCTTTTACGGAAAACCCGCATCAATGTTTAGAAAATCCATTTACTGCGGAACTTTAACCGGTAAAGTTTCCCTCTTCTGTGTTCAAGCATTCATTCACGTATTTTATTTATTTGTTATTGATGAACGCGGGGAGGTCAAACTTTATCTGTGATATTTATACAGACTTGTGTCACTAAAATACAGAATAACTTGTTCGTGATCAGGTGCACTGCGAGCATTCCGCTCTATGCTTATTAATAAACACCGGCTTTCAATGTACCTCTTTTTTTATTTATTGCGCCTCACAACCGTGAACACAGACACGCCCCCCCCCCCCCCCCCCCCCATGCTGCTACTCAAGGACCCTCCAGCACATTCGAGCTGAGATGAACTCTTTTTCTGCAAAAAACAAAGTAACAGGAACATTTGAATAAATTCCATCACTGCGAGGCCTTTTGAGAAACACGCGTCTTAAGATCCAGCGACGAATCCTGCACCGCATGTTGATTTATTCCATAAGCATATCCGCTTTCTTTCTCCCATCTCCTATAAAACATAAATTAAATGAAATTGTTAATGCCGACAGGTGTGTGTTTACTGCGTTGATCTGCTGAGTTTCGCGCGCGTTCCTTCAGTATCGAGAGCGCAGCAAAATAGAATTATTTCACATATGAATCCACAAGACTGACATCAGCATCACACAGGCGTAACGTCTTTGTTTTGTTATTTATCAGGGATGTTAATCCGATTAAAACTGTTCAAACAAGAGTTAGGGGGCAGATTCCATCTTCGTAACACACCTCCTTTATTAGAGAAAGAGAAGCTCCGGAAAACGAAATGGATGGAAGTGTATTTCTTTAAAGCACGCAGTGTATTTGTGAGCCACCTTAGTGCCAAAACACGTATTTACTACACATGAAGTAATTCAATAAAAAATCCTACAAATGAAGTAATTGTAATTCAACGTTATTGAGATAAAGAAAGCACCATGTTCAACCGCATTTAGTCCGTTTTTGTGGAACGTGAAATGCGAACAAACCAGCGGTGATCCCTCGATCGTAACTTAGTTATGCACGCTAATAATCGGCGCGTCCACGAACTTACACAATTATTTGGCATTCTCGTCAGGTGTGACATGCGGCTACGGGTAATTATTAAAGTAACCCCCCCCCCCCCCCCCCCCAGGAGACGAACGCTCACTTGCTCTTGCACGCAGAGGCGAACAGGCCCCGTTTTTTCTCTTCCCAAAGCGACTGAAGCTGAAGCCGTTTTATAGTTTGGTAACGTCGCGGTGAATGTGATCTTTTTTCTCTACATATTTATCGACGTGCAGCCGCACATCTGAGCACAACATGTGCACGTTCAGAGAAGATGACAATAACTTGAAATCTTGAGATTTTTGAAAAAATATTTCGCCAAATATGGATTTGTAAAAAGATCCCACTATTGTCACTTTAAGGCCAAATGAAGGAGGAGGAGCTTTTCTGGGTAAAGACGACGGGGCAGTTTGCCTTATTAAACAGCTGAAAATGTTCAGAATTAGAGGCAGGAAAAAGAAAATCGTAGCTATTTACAGGAAATACAGCAGTACATTTCTGACACTAGAAAAAAACCATCTACGTATTGACCAATCCAGGACAACGAGAGTGGAGATTATCCGCCTCATAACCAACAATGTTCCAATGTGACCGTGAGCGAGTGACAGTCACACAAGCGCACACAGGAGGTGGAGACTGTGTGACTGTGTTTTGGAGGCGAGAGGAAAAAACCCTAAATATTACCCCAGAGCCCTCAGCCCTCTGCGGCAGCTTCTGAATAAAACTCGTTATTCTTCATTGTGCTTGAATGGGATATTTTCCAATGAATGACGTGTGTGTAATGCAATAAGAAAGGACGAGTATTACATGTTCACAATGGCCATATATCTTTAAACATACCACCCAAACGGTTTTTAAACACTCTTGAAAAACATCCCCACAGGTTTAGTTTAAGTTTCAAACCGTTTAATTCCACTTCCACTTTTCAGTTTCAACCACGCACTGAAGAAGACATGTCACGCACGTTCATCAACTGCGTCAGCCGCTCGTCTCACCAAGACGGTTCTGACACCAACGGCTGTGTTGTTTTTAGTGGCCTGGTCTATAAACTCAAATGACTTGTTTTGTCCACAATTGAAATATATTTTGCTTATTGTCATAGAAAAATAATAAAATTACAAAATAATCACATTCAGTGTAAAACTCTTCTCCCGGACTAAATTCAGCGAAGCTGCTCAAAAACAGCATATTCTTCCTCATAATAATCATGGAAATTTCACTTTGCTATGCGGTCGGCGCGCGGTAAGGACACCTTACATGTGGACGCACTCGTGTGCTCACACACACACACACACATGCAGAAACAGACACACACCGCGGTGTGTGTTTTACGTGTGCAGATCATCATCACGCCGAAAAAGGGAGACAAAAAGGGAATAATGAAAATAGAAAGGCATAATGCCACTGATGGAAGTCTGAAGGGACGGACACATGGAAGCGTCTCTCTCTCTCTCTTTTTCTCTCGCTCCCCTTTTCTCCCCTTTTCTCTCCTTTCTGTTTTTCGTCGGCTCCCTCTCCATCAAGATGCCATTATTCAGGACATTAGCGAAGAAGAGCTAAAAGCTCTCACTGTCGAGGAGGGTCCCAGGGTCCCTCTCTGAGAGCTGTGACGCAAACACACGCACGCACACACACACTTTGACTACAGAAGTAGCGTGTGGTACAGGTGAAGAGGTAAGAGGTGGTGGAAAAGGTCTTATTGCAGACATTACGGTGTCTGGGCTCCTCTACTCTCCTCTGTGGCTAAAAACATGGACATTAGCTGACACAAAGAAAGATGAACAGTGCCCAATAAAGCACATTTTGACACGCGTCATCTTCTCTCTTTGCTTTCCTCGGCTTTCCTTTGTCCCACCACGCTCACAATGCCTTCGATGATGCTGAGAATTAGGGCACATTGTGTGGATGGATTTGGGTGAGGCATCGGAGTGTGCACGTGCTCAGAAATGCTGTATGTCATTGTGCCTTGTGTTGTTATAGAACTTTTTAAGTTTATCTTAATCGTGGATTACACTAGTTTGTGCCTGAAACTCAAACGTGTGAATTAGTTGACATGTTTCTCCAAAGAGAGGTTTTCCCTTTAAACACGTAGTACAGGCATACTAGTTGTAGGTAGTATTGAAGGTAGGTAGTAGAATAACCTGCCAACTATTGATCGGATTAACAGATTTGCTTTAGTTGTCATAAATACACTCATCGTGTCCGTGTATGGATACACAAGTCAGAGGCCTGCCAAAGTTTATTTCAGCCTGGAATGTTCAAACTTGGCTCTTTAACTCTTCCTAATTATTCCATTTCCTGAGCTCAGGGCCTTGTTGGATTTTCATAATTCATCATTCTCCTTTGCCTTTGCTTTTTTCCCCTCCCATCACAATTACCGTAGTACAAAACCATCAAAATTATTCATGCCCCCCTTTTCTAAATGTTCTATTCTTTCTTTCAGTTCCTATAATTCATGTGTGTTTTTCTCTTTCTTTATCAGTCCTGTGGAGCGCTACAGTGCTCATGTATTTATTCATGCTCTTCTGCCTCCGATAGGCGACATGGACGGAGCCGAGTACAGGCAGCGTGTGCGTCTGTGTGTGTGTGTGTGTGTGTGTGCCGCTGTAGACCTCTTCCATTGTGCTGATTCTAAGAGAAGGTCTTAATCTAGCCTTTGCCATTACCGCTGCTGAGACCTCCAGCCTCTCACCCCTCCTCTCGCCCTGATGTCGTGCCCAGCCACGGAGGCCCTTTAGTGGGCCGACTGGCAGGCCAGATCGGGGTCTTGGGTCCGTGGCTTGGCATGGATCCCCGGGTCCTCATCCTCCACTAGCGACGCCCCCTGCAACCCCACAATGAAGCCTCTGTCCTGGCCTGACTTGGCCCCCAAACCCGCCTTCCTGGCTCGGGGCCTGGGTGGATGGAGAGGGGGAAGAAAGCCCGTGGCTGGATGTGCAGCGGAGTGAGGAGAGCTGGAGAGGCTAACAATGCTATCAGAGAGCCCGCGTCCGTCTCTCCAAGGCGCTCACACACACACACACACACACACACACACACACACACACACACACACACACACACACACACACATACTGCTGCGCTTGTCTTTATTTATCACAGCTCTTCACACATAGACGACAACAAAGGAAGAAAGGGAGTGAGCAGAATAGAGAGGGTCAGATACAGAAAGGGAAAGGGGAGAAAAGACAGGAGAGGAAACAAATATGCAGAAAAATTAACGAGATTAACTCGGGAGGGAAGTAGAGATTGAGAGTTTGGGGGAAATTGGGGATCACAATGTGAATAAAAGGAGGGGAAATGCAGCAGTGTTTTCCACCAGTCTGTTGGCCAGATCCTCTGTGACATTGTCAGGCCTCCTGGATCCCCATGGAAACAAAAATCAACATGTTTGCTTGAAACGCTTTCATTAATGCCTTGTAGCCGAGCCAAAAAAAAAGGGACGCGGAGATGCCGAATAAAAATCCCATCACAAATAATACGAACAAACAAAGGATAAAAACACTTGAAAAAAGGAGCAGGATCAAACTTTTTTTCATCTGCTCATTGACGCGTGTCGTTTGGTACACAATGTGATCGGCAGACTTTCAGGATGTTTTTGAGTAGCCATCACTTTGGGGATCAGGCTGCACTGTCGCCATATTTGCACGGGGCATTATAGTGATAGCCTTTGGCACATTAGGATAAGCTCTGGACTGCGGAAGTAGCTTCAACAAACATTTGTTTTCATGAAAAACCCTGAAAGATAAAAATGAATCAACCTTTGCCGGTGTGTTTTATCTGATAACCATAGCCAACTTTCTGTGATATGGTAAATAATGCGTCCATTTGTCACTGCACGTCATGAAATGAATCCGATAGAGGTTGAAAACTGCAGTGAGCTTCTTTAAGTATTGAGCGCCTCCTCGTGCTCCCTCATCGCAGCCTGGAAACAACACGAGTATATTCAAGAGAGAAAGTAGGGCATCTGCGTGTGTGTGTGTCTAAAGTCAACCCGACTCTCTCTCTCTCTCTCTCTCTCACACACACACACACACACACACACACACACACGGCTCTGGCATAACGACAATCAATTAAAGCTCCCTCTTCTCCTCTCCTTTAATTGAAATTGAATTAGAGTTTTACCTCCCGCCCCTTTAACTGAGCACGTAAAGAAGCGCCCGGGGCTGATCTGAAGTCCTGCCGTGCTCCCATTTGACCAAAGAAGGCGTTTAAGGCAGAAAACATGGCAAGTAACAAGGCTGTTAGGGTATTAAACTGAGAGGCGCACACACGGGCTAAAGCAATGGGGTAATTAAATGGTAAAGCCCAGTCGAGCTGAAGTAAACATGTCTAGAAGGAATATTATAAGATCTCGATCACCTAATGGCCCAAATCATCACTCCATGGTACTTATGTGCAACATTTTAGTCCACTGACAGCAGGCATGAATAAGCAGGATTTGCCCAAACTGATGGAATGTCCTCCGTTACTACAGCTGATCATTAGAGAGCTTAACTCTAACTGACACGCTAACACGGCAGACTGTTTTATTAAAAGTAGAGAGAACGCCACGAAGGCTTCGGCAAGGATCGGTTTTGGTTTGATGGAGCGTTTCTTGTGGAGAGCTGCGATGATTGTTTTATATTCTTAAAGTAGTCATCAAAGCAGCGTTTTTTGACACGCAGCATGTTTAACGGAGAAGAAGGACGTCTGTATTGTTCAGGGTAAAACTTGGAAACCCGTGACTCGGTTGAGGGGGAAAAAGACCAAAAGGTGGCTGAAGAGATGAAAAGTGGAGAAAGGCAGCGGCGGCACAAAGCGAGAGGGACACGGCCCAGTGCCAAGCTGTGATTGCCCAGTAAGATTGAGCTCTTCATCTGCAGATGAGCCGAGCCTCCAGCGGAACAAAGACACTCGTCTATCGGACATTTTTCATCTCTCCTCTTTTTTCCAACATGCGAGAGAGCTCTCTCTCTCTGACTCAGTGGGATAACCCTCACAACCTCGCACCTCCCCTGCGCTTCACACACACACACACACACACACACACACACACACACACACACACACACACACACACCGTCTTTGTCTTTGTCACAACAAAAGCAGGGGACATTTATTCGGAGACAGATTGTAGTCGTTTGCTGACATTTTCAGTCATCATCAGCTTTGTCCCTCTCGTCGGAATCATTTTCAGGATCGTATTGACTCAAGCTTTTCAAGGTACCCCCCTCCCGCCCTCACTCCCTCTCACCCCCTCCTGCATGGACCTCAGTCCACCCCTCTCCCCGGTGCAGGTCAAGAGGCGGCATGCTGACTCCGCCACCTGCTGTCTGATAGCATATAAACAAACCAAACACTTATTTCCTCCTGATCCGTACCCGGCAATCACAGCACCAGTAAAACCTCACACTCCATTTACCTTCAGCACAGGTGACTGCGCACTGTGTGTGTGTTCATGGGTGTGTGTGTGTGTGTGTGTGTCCGGGAGGTAAAGAGTTGCAGTTGGGGCTCGAGGACTTTTGGAAGGAAGTTGAAAAAAAAAGCTAGAAAGAGAACAGAAAAAAGGAAGGAAATGGAGTGTCAACAATTTAAAGAATCAGAGAAAATCTGAACGGAAAGTTGTGTATAAATGAGAGAGCCGATGTATTAAATGCGTTATGGAAACTCCTTTGGTACGTGTGAACAAAAAGCCTCTTCTCCATCTTTGGGATGAGCGGAAGCACCGCCGGCGCATTCAGGCTCCAAAATATTGTTGGAAAGCAGAAGCCACGAAGAGTCGATGCTGCCAGAGCAGCAGACGAGACGCTCGACAACCAGAGAGAGAGGAAACGCGTCGCGCTATGGGAGACGGCGCCGCTTTACAGCGCCATCTCAGAGATGGCTTGACCTGCCGCTCACCCCTCCATCTTGTTTGTGTACTGGTTTATTTGTTGGAAACAACAACAACAGCCACAGCAACCAGCCTCTGTAATTATTCCTTAGTGCTGCTTCACTCACTGTAATTATACACCCATACGGCGTGTGTTTGGCCCATGTACGCGTGTGAGATGGTAGACGTGAATGGGAAATACGTGCGGATCTGTTGTGTTTCTAGGGTTGTGCTTATCCTAGTGTCTGTGTGTGTGTGTGTGTGTGTGTGTGTGAGGGAGAGAGAGGTATAAGGGGACAGCAAGCTGAGGTCTTTGTTGCTAAATAGCAGTGATTCACTATCAGTCCACCCATTTAGTTTAAGTGTGCTGCTCATTTGTGTGTGTGTGTGTGTGTGTGTGTGTCTGTGTGCGTCTGTGTGCGTGGGCACAAAAAGAGGGAGCGAGTGTGTGAGATAAAGATGATGGCTTGTAACAGACATAGAGGAAGAGAGGGAGCAGGACAATGCTATGGTGTATGTGTGTGTCCAAGAACTGGCACTAAACCAAACTGTGTGTGTTAATGTGTGTGTGTCTGTCCCTGTGTGTGTGTAGATGCATCTGTGTTTTCCGTGTGTAAGCGCGTGTGCACGAGGGGCCTCTGTAAGTGATCGTTAGCTTGCGCCCTCTCCTTGTGGCTCCTCTCATGCAGAAATATTTGAATTTTAGTTTGGTCTGATTTCAATCTGGCGCGGAGTTGCTCTCGTTGGGAATGTTTAAACTCGACCTCGGGGCTCTTTCAGGAAATGTGTTGGTGTTTTTCTGTCGTTTTGCTTGAGTTGAAGGTTTTCCTAACCGCGACTCAAATCACACTCACAGTCAGGATTCAAAACACCAGCAATCTTATGTAAATGTTCAGGTTTCTCCGCCATTTAGAATCAAACAAATGTTTTTTTTGCTTGTTGTTGTTACATAGAGTTTCTAACAATGCTCGATGATGACACCAACAGCTGTATTGACAAAGAAAGTGGCCCTAAATATAAAGTGATGTGTTTTGAGGCAGTATTTCCTGTCAGGGGCTTCCATGTCTTCCTGTGGGGGTCCGGTGTTTGCCAGGAAATTGAGGGTAATTTAAAGTGCCAGTTATCTGAAAACACACAGGCGTTTCGGTTCCTCTGGAGGTGATACCCCCAAATATACTGACGTGGAGTCTTCAACAGCAAAAGTAACTCAAAGCACAAGTGGAAATGTAGAACAGAACCTCGCCATCACGTCAGAATGTGTCGTGTCTCATTGGGAACGCGGTGCGAGGACTTTCTCATCTCACCTCGGTTGTGCTCAGGCGTTTCTCCAGCTGAGTCTTATCCATTATTAATGTCTGAACAAGGTCTCTAAGGATCTGCCATCCATTATTAATGCGTGACAATCCTCTCCTTCTCTCCCAGGGTGTTCTTCTGTCTCGTCGTGGACGCATCCGTCCCAACGTCCCTCCGATCGGCCGTCTGGAGAAAAGCAAATAACAGGTGTGTCTTCCTCCATCTCGCCATCATCTCCTCCTCCCTGTTTCCTCCTGTTGTCCCGTCTTCAATCTGTCCGCCATCTCCTCCGGGTCAGCGGCGGCTCTCACAAGATGTTAAGCGCGCCAAGTATGTGTGCGCACATGAGCGCGCGTGCCACCTGGGATAAGGTGGCAACCTGCTAAACATGTGTGCGTTTGTGTTAATGATGTATGAAGACTTGTCTTACTCCTTGAGACAATTAATTTGTGTGTGTGTATACAGCCACGTGCGGTTGTCCACACCTGTCCAGTCCACATGTGTCGTTTAAAGTACTGTGAATACATCCATTTCCTTTAGGACTCGTTCTGTGTCAGCGTGACACATGATGGGCATTCGAAAACACACATTAAAGTGTTTATTTTACTCATTTATTCAATTTTCATTAAAAGAATTCACCTATTTCTTTTGCATATTTCATCATGACATGTCCATTTTCATATATCATTCATAACGTTATTAATAGCACATTCTGCTGCTGAAACACGGTGAAGATACACGATTGATTGTTGACAATATGTTCTGATTTATAGAAAAAGATAAACGTGTGCGTGTGTGTGTGTGTGCATGTGTGTGTGTGTGTGTGTGGTAGGAAAAGACGGCGCTGTGGCCTTTTTCTGGCAAGTGAGTCCACTCAAGAGCAAGTGTGTGTGTGTGTGTGTGTGTGTGTGTTTGGTGGCAGTTATTCTTTCCTCAGGTGTAACTAGGAATGGAGTACTGGTTGTTGTCTTTTGGCAGGATCTGTGTGTGTGTGTGTGTGTGTGTGTGTGTGTGTGTGTGTGTGTGTGTGCGCTTCTGGATCGTCTTCCAGAGAGTCTGTAATTACTGTTGTAGGAAGAGTCTGGACAGCCAGAGGAATCAGGCATTCATCTTATTTGATATCTACCTGTGAAGTATAAACTGACACTTACCCACAACTTCCTACACATTCAGAGGCCGTTTGTCAGTTCACCGATATTAGATAGGTATCCCTGCCGGTTCCTGTGAGTTCCCCTGTTTCCTTTGTTATTATCAAGTATTATAGTAGGAACAATTGTGTGTGTTCACACTTGTTCCTGTTGGGAATCAAGCGGCGTGGCGGATGTTGTCGCTCCCTTCTTAGCAGATTCCTGTCATGAAACAGAGTTCCTCGGTTTTAATTAGTCCTGAATCTGCTTTCGTATTCCGGTGAACTTCATAGATGCCACGTATTCAACAAATAACAATTAGACTTAATTAAGATGATTAAAACCCCCCCATCTAATCTGTCAACCCACCGGCCGTCGATGTGTGTGTGTGTGTGTGTGTGTGTGTGTGCTCCTCTTCGCGCTTGACAAATCAAGATCACAGTATAATGGCGGCCTAACAAGCGAGTCCTTAAGATACGCACCCACGCACACACCCACACCCACACACACACACACGTTCATATTCACAAACAAACACGTCCTTAAGACAGACGAAGCGCGTCAATAGTTAATTAAATTCTTGAATGAAAGACGCAGACTCGCTGTGTGTGTGTGTGTGTGTGTGTGTGTGTGTGTGCCGGCTTGTTTTCTTTCTTTAATGAAAATATTTCACCTTGCAACAGTAATGGTTTCTACGTACGCTGTTTTCTGTATCTCGACAGAATGTCCAACGCTGGGCGGATTTGACAGGGAGAAGGAAAAAGTGACGTTCAAGGCTGGCGCACGCTTCTGCGTCTTTACGCGCAGTCGTGTCGACGCACTGGTTTTGTGTGTTGCAGAGCAATTCACCTCCAACAACAGGCGGAGTAATGTGTTTCGACCTGGAGAGTCACGTGTTTGTGTGTGGAAGTCGTTGGTTTGTTTGTTTATTTATCATAGACTTTATTGCCCCGTGCATCGCCACTGCTGCTTGTCATCGCGGACACATTTGTCCCGTATTTTCCTCCAACACCTTTGTTCCCCTCGACGGGCAAACCGACGTTTGTGCAGATCTCCCTCCATGAATCAGAGGCCATCCGCGCGTCCTTATAGTCCGCCAACGACGGCTTGTATAAGCGGTCATATTTACGCATTTCTTCAATTTGATCCGTTCTCTCATAAACATTCTTCGTTTTAATAATGGTGGTATTGTGCTATGAAACTGAAATGTGAGGCTCCGTAAAGGACGTAGTTAGCAGACCAATCGCAGTCTTGCGGGCTCGCAAGGGACACGTGAGGGGCTCCTGCGTCTGCGTGTTTCTCTGAAAACCCAGAAGCATAAACTAGGCTTCAGGGGTCAGTCCCATCCAACGTGACGATGGATGTAGAAACGATGCGTGGAGGCGCCCGGGTATCCGTTTCCTTTAATCCCCTCACCTCCATCTCTCTCGTCTCACCCCTGCGTATCGCTCCTTTCGCAGCGCCATCTGTTCCTCTCGGGCCGCCGAGGAGCTCTCTTCTCGGCCTGTGACTTCGGCCCCCGGCCTTAAACGCCACATTGTCGTTAGCAAACGGCTTGATGTCCAGTTCTCTCGTCATATCCTCATTCCCTTTGCTCCTTCGGATTAACGCCCTCCCTCTCCCCCCCTCTAACATTCCCGGCCCTCCCCTCCAACTCCCCCTCCGTCCCTGCTCCGTCTCAGGGGCATATGTCAAGAGGAAGCAAGCATCTGCTCCTTGAGAGGGATTTTGGCTCCGCTGCGCCGCCGTTCCGCGGCAGCATGGCCACGCGGTGCCTGGCGAGGAAGCGGGACACGGACCCAGGAGGCGGTGCCTGATTTCATTTGGGTGTCTGAGTCTGGGTGTGAATTGCAGATATTGTTGTACAGCGGGGCTCCATGTGAGAGGAAAACCGAGCTGAGGGACTTGGGCTTTTTCTTGGTGTGCGTAGATGCTGCGTCAATGCAAAGAGGTTTTTTGTTCCATGTAATTATTACGTTTGCATTTTGGCGTTTCACTGGCCCGTATTGGCGGTGGAGCTCCAGCATGCTCGTCATCAGCGTCAACATTTCACGTCTCACGTTACAGGTTCCCCTGTGACCCCCTTTCTTACCCCTTTTTATTTCAGGTTCTCATTTGGAAGGTTTTAACAATTTTCAGAGAAAAGAGTTTTTAACAGATTCTTTTCAGATTTTTTTTCACCTGCAGGGAGACACTTGAGTTTATGCTTATGAAAATAATAAGTATATAGATAAATATGAATGCAAATGAGCAGCTAATTATGCACCACAGTATCTTAAAACAGGATAAATGGTTAAACTCCAGTGTCTTTTCTGACAATGGTATTTTAAAAATCTGACTTTACCTTGATTTCTTTGCGCTTTTTATTACGCTTTCACCTGTTTTCATTCAATATTAACACAAATGAATTTATAGGTTTTTATAAAAAATAAAGAACAAAAACAATGAACCCTGAGCATATTCAAATTACACGTACAGCCACACACAAATTACACTTTAAGGCCTCTTTGCTCTCCAATTTAGTGCAAGAATAAACAACGGCGAGGCAAAAGAAAAGAGGAAGCCATTAATAAAAAAAGGAAGACAAGCTAATTGTGTTGCATGCTGTGGAAAAATCAAAAATCCATTAGAGAGAGGGAAAGAACACTAAACATGGCTTTTTGAAAAGCAGATGATGTCTCATCAAAGAAGAATAGCAAGGCGCTTTTACCTTTAATTTAGTCCTATATCCTCTATTTAAGATGGTCTCTATGTGCACGTCTGTTTGTGTGCGCATTATTGTTGTACCCTGCTAATGCATGCCAATGAGTCAGGCAGGAGGCAACTTCCATAATTTCCATAAATGGCCATACGGTTCACAAAGGTCACACACGTATCCACACACATACACACAGACGTGCCCATGACAGAGCGCACAAGGAGACGGTAATTGTGAGAATTTAGAAGAAGTGATGGAGAGGACTTTTGGAAGTAAAGAGGAAGGAGAGACACAGAATGGACTCTGAGGTGAAACAATTAGCTGCGTCATTTCATGTTTGCTCAGAAAGGTCAGTGCACTTCTCAAAGGGAGAAGTCTTTTTCCCGCCAGGTCTAGAAGGACAACACGCCCTGCAGATTATTCCCTCGACAGAGATGGAAAAAGCCAGGCGAGCTTAGCGAGGGGTTCGGCGTTGTACTTTTACTCTAATGCAAAATAAAAACCGAGTAACAAGTGACTTTAAAAGAATACACAGATGTTTTATTTTGCTCATTGACTTTCTGTGTGTGTCTTAGCGTGCATGTGCACTTCACATTGCTTTGATGTCGCCAAAACAGATTTTTCTATTTTCCCTCCTTTGTACGGGAGGTAATTTCCTCTCTCCTTCTCTTTAATGCCTTCACCGGCACCCGTTTTTGATTCAGCCTTCTTCTTTCATACCTTGTTTTTGATCCCAGCGTGACACCTGGTTAGAGGGGTGTCGGGGTTGGGTCATCACTTTTTGTGTGCGCGTGTGTGTGTGATGTTGGCATTAACCGTTGTCTCTTTGAGGCCATCTGGAGTCGGCACATGTGGGAAAACCCCGTGTTAGCTCTGAATGTGAACGCGTCAGCGTGTGTTTGTGTCACTTTGACGCGCCAACACATTTATAATAGATAACATCACAGTTTTAAATTCAACTCCAAGTGAGGACAACACAAGTGAGCTGAGGACGGTGATTTTATTCCTTCATCTTCTACATTCAAACAGTTGTACTAACAGGGACACACACACACACGCGGCGCAGATGGAGTCAGCGCTGTGTGTGTGTGTGTGCGAGCAGAAAACCATTGTGTTGATTCCAGAGCTGTCAGCCTGGACAGTTAGTAACAGGCCCACTTATTGTGCGTTCCCTCGTACGTCTCTGTGTTGAGCATGTGTGTTTGGTGAGAGGAACGATACGTCGACTCTTCTGCTATCTGTTCTACGGAGAGGGGATTATGAATGGAAAGAGTGGCGTGGATAAAACGAGGACGACTCCATGGGGGAAGTTTATTTAGGTGTGAACCTGGCGGCCAAAAGGGGGGTTGAATAATAGATGTGAGGGGAGAGAGGATAGAAAGCGGAGAAGAAGAAGGGCTGGATGGATGGATGACTGGGTGCACGTTGGCCCCTCCTCTTCCCGTTGGATCATAACCACATTGGGACTTTTGCTAAAAGCTTTATTTACATAAAATATATGACAATGAGAACACATCCTCTGTGAAACCTCTCTACCTCTCTACTCCTCTGGTCCGTCCACCCCGACCCTCCTCGTCCCTGCTCGTCCTGTTTCCCCATGATGACGGCTGATTTGGGTTTTCGGGGTACAGCGGGCCCTGTGGGTCGAGCCAGTTGTCTGAGGAGGTCTTGGCTTGGCATCGCAGCAAACCTCCTTCAGCCGGGGAACAGGACGGGAAAGGAAGGAGAAACATGAAGAACCTTCTGACTGTGATTCGGAGAACAGTGTTCCGTCCGCTCTCCCCCTTTCACCCCCCGTTTCTTTATCGTCCATTCCTGCTCAGTGCCTCAGTGAACTCTGCCTCCCCGATTCCAGTTGGACACACACAAAATAAATTGCATTCATGCTTGCACACACACACACACACACACACACACACACACACACACACACACACACACACACACACACACCTGACCACACACACATTCATTTCACACACACTTTATACATTGCCTCAGAATAATTTTCTTTTCCATTTGTTTGAATCAAGACCCTTAAGAGTGCATACAAACGCTGACCTTGAGACGAGACACTTGAACAGCTGAAGAGAGACGCATCCTCCGAGTGGGGGAACCTTGCAGAGAAGCGACAGCATACTTTTCTAAGAGACGGAAGGCAGCCACTTGAGGGAAAATGAAATCTCTCCAAGGATGCTGTCGGGCATTGAGAAAAGATTGTTTTGTGTCTTAATACATGCACAGTGAATTGCCTCGGTTCGCTCATCGCCGATTTTGAAATGTTTTTGTTCATTGAAACGGCTTTGAACTCTGTTCCAAAGGGGGGGGGGGCTTGCCTTGGAAGGCTTGACCTCAGCTGAGAAAGTTTGAATTTAATATATTTTTTAATTAATCTTTTCTTCAATGGCTGAAGAGATGAGAGCGCTATAAGGGGAAGAGTGAATACAAAAACAATTAATTGAAATCTCTTTATTCCAAAGTCTGAAGAAACATTTCCTCCTGAAAGTTGTTTTAATGGGTAATTCCATTACAACAGTCCAAGGCGGGAACTTTTATGGCTTTCCAAATTGTCTTCCACGCCGTGAACTCGGCCATCACTTGTGAGGAGGCTTGTGGCCCTCGCAGATTGTTTGCGTTTGTAAAGAGGGTTTACGTCCGTTTCACGTCCAGTTCCAAATGCTTGTTTTTAATCGACCTAGGACAAATTGAAACTGTTGTGAGCCTTTCGTGGCTCTGTTGGCTTTCACATCAGGACTTTTTGTGACCAAATAGTTTTGCTGCCTGGACCTGACCAAGTAGTTCACTTCTTTGAGTAAATAGAAAATTGCTGAACGTTTATTGTGAGGAGACACGCACACAAATAAATTCAATTTACAACGCCACAGAAACAAATCCAATCACACAGGCGCGTTTGCCCACTAATATGTAACTGAACAATAAGGGTCCGGGTGAGGAAAGTCTGAAATGATTCTTTCTGTACCGATGAAAGAAGTTGCGGCCCTGCTTTAATGTAAATTCCAATGGAGCTTTACTTTACTAGGCGTTCGTTGGCTATAAAGATATTTTTTGTTCAAGGACTTTGTTGCATTGAGAAATGTGGGGGTTTACATTGTTTTTTAAAAGTGGTTTTCCTATAACTTCTCCCACATTAATGAAGGACACAATGAAGCTCCTCAATAGATTGAAGCCTAGTTTACTGACGATGTCATCATTTACAGAAAGCTGAGCTACCTGCAATAACTTTAATACAATGTGGATATGGCTTATTTTGACAACTTTAACCAGTTCCTATTTCATAAAATACTTTGTCTAATTCTTCAGGCTTCAGTGGTGCAAGTCATAAACCTGCTGCGACTTCCATTTCATGTTAATAATTACCCCCGGTGTTAATTCAGCTTTTTGTTCTGTACGGAATTAGAAACAGCAACTCTCTATTTTTTTAACACGACTGTTTAAAAGAATAGGGGAGCTTACTGTGTCAAAGACAATTGATTTGGGCCCGACACACACCCACACACCCACACACACACACACACACACACACACACACACACACACACAGGGGGAAGGATGAAAGAATCAATCACTCAAAACTTCCTCCGAAACCACAGGTTGTGTTGCTGAGGGAACAAAGGGATGAAAGTGGGAATGAAAGAGAAAGGTAGAGCGGCAGGGTGGCTGACTGGCACATCGCATGCCAAGCCACTGGCACCGGCACTTAAAGGGCACACACTCACACACACACTCGTTGTACAGCCCAACTTCCCTGTTGTATAGTCAAAGATTTAAAAAAACGATTACATCTATTTTTTCATTTGGACTTTTGAATTTAAGTTTCTGTTTGATTGTAAATTTACTGTCACGGTATCTTAACAGACTGCAAATGTGCTTTTTATTTGTTTTGAATGAATTTCAATTACCAAGACATGTATCCTTGTTTCATGTCCATTCATCAAAAAGGAGACGTCCATATATACTTACTACATTATTCATTGTTCCTCTCAAAAATCAATCATTTCACTTTCATGTCACTGTGAAGTAGAGTCACTCATGTACACTTTAATGAAGAATACATTCAATTTCACTTAGCATTTACAAACATTATGAACTGCAACTACATTACCTGGTTATAGGCCTTAATATGTTATTGAAGTGGCACACACACACACACACACACACACACGGTGACGATTAGCTAATGATGTTTGGCCAAAAGTTTCCCCCCCATCTCACTTTGCTTCTGTATCTGTCTGGTTACCGTGACGCCCGGGGCCTGTCACTCAGACAACTGTGCAAAAGATGAGTTAAGCACACACACACACACACACACACTAATGCACAGTGGGTGACGGTGTACAAGGGACTGCTGGTGCCCACATCAGAATGCAGGTTGGAGGTTTGACATTCCTGGAGGCTGTGTCCGTCTAGCCAGTTAGGGGAGGACAGCCAATAACTCTCGCGCACACACACACACACACACACACACACACACACACACACACACACACACACACACACACACACACACACACACACACACACACACACACACACACAGCATTGCCCTGACTATCTGATGAGCCTAATGCTGATCAAAGTCAATAGCGAGAAAAAAAGATGTTCCACCTCTGACCAGGCCTGTGTGTGTTTGTGTGTGTGTGCAGGTCCTGTTGGGGCTTGAATGTATGTGCTTTTTCTTGATGCTTGTCTCTGTGTGTGTGTGTGTGTGTGTGTGTGTGTGTGTGTGTGTGTGTGTGCTTGTCCTGTAACAGTAATGAAGGCAGTCTGAGAGATTATCACAGTTGGGCGCTTTCAGACCTCAAGGTTAAAGGAGCACAAAGGCGCGGCAGAAACAGTGTGTTGGGTGTGTGTACATGTGTGCGTGCCTTTGTATAGGTGTAAATGAGGTTGTGTGTGTGTGTGCGCGTGTAAGATATGAGGACGAGACTGCAGAGCCACAAAAGGCAAGATGATTGATTGCCTTGATGCTGAGAAAGAGAGAACGAGCCAGAAAGGAATTAAAAGAGAGAGAGAGGTAACTCAACTTGTAATTAAAAGAACAAAACTTTGAAAATTTAGTTTGAAAATCAAGAGAGTGAGGTGAGAGCATTCATATCAAATCCGTTTTTGAGTTTGAAAGAAAGGTTAGCTGATTGTTTACTTTAGTACATTTCAAAAGTTGACCTTGTGCTGTATAAAATAATAGTTTCCTGTCCTCCTCATTTTTAATTTTATAGTTGTGGCAACGTTGTTTGAAATGTCAATATTAAGATAACCACGTTTACCTGAAAGTGGAGGAGAATCGAATCGATTCTGTGAAATGTACCCGTCCTTTTCTTTCTTCACCTCGTAGCGTATTTAGAGAGTAGAGGAACAGGACACTTTTAATGGTGTTTGAGGAGCCCGTCGTCGTGCTCAAGTGTTTCCTTCCATGTTTACGGCTGTTTAGTCAACCTTGCCGAATGGCCTCTGAAGTTTTTAATGTCGCTCATTCAATTAAAGTTGTGAAGGGGGGCTGAACCTGGGGGGGCAATAAGTCACATATCGGTATTATCCTGCCCTGCTAATTACTGAAGCAATGAACTTTAATTAATATCCGAGCTTGGCGTGTGAATAAAAGCATGCAAATGTGTGTGTGCGTGTTTGCGTGGGTTTCTTTGCGCACTTGCGGCGACTCTTTTATCTGGAGCCATCTCTCCTCAACACGCGTCCGCACACACACTTACACACTCGCCAGGCGGCGGTTGACATTTCGCCGAGTGTCTCGGTTCACGTGAGAACCGCTGACACGGTGAACCGAGGAGGGCTAGCCGCGCCGTTAGCATTAGCATAATTATCTCAGTCATCAGCGGCGTTGAAGGCCAGGTCCATCGCTTTGGACTGTGCACAAGGCAGTCAGCGTACCAACCGTCAGCGTGCCACCTGCAATTAACAATAAAAGGCGGACAGAGCTGCAGTTGGTGTGAGAGCGAGAGGATGTCTGTGCGCGTGTGTGCTGGTGTATTTTGTGCGTCGTGCTACCTGCTGGGCTTTGCCTTGAGCTAACGGCGTCCTTCACTTCCCTTTGCCCAGAGCTTCGCTCCGACCACGAGGGCTGCGAGGCAGACGGAGAAACTTTACACAACTGAAACAACGGTCCTGTCGGGGACAGCAGCTTGTCGGACCCGTAGGAATCGTGTGATTTTCACCTGTTCTTGCCAAGCCGCCGTTTTGTACTGAAACGTTTTAGTGACGAAAGACATCTTGGCGAAATGAACATTTGTCACTTTATTGTGGAAGGTGGAAACGACGATTCAGATCCAAACGCACTTCCTTTACCCTCCATCTTCCCTCCCTTCGTCATCCACCCTTTACTTTCATCCTTTCCTGCCTGCTAGCCTCTCTAGGATTTTTTTCTCTGTCGCTCCCTCCTGCTTTTTGTCCCTCTCTGTGATCGTTTCATGTGCGCCGATCTCACCTTGTGTGTTTGAAGCCCAAAGAGCAGCGGCAGGCGATTCTGGATCACACTACTAAAGAGCCCGACACATCTGAGAGGGAGAGGAGATATAGATAGAAAGGTAGATGGATGCATGGGTAGATGAATGCAATTTATGGCAACAGCAGCATGAAGATAGAGAAAAGAGAGACAGGCACGTTAAATGAGCCTGTCATTTCTGTCTTTAATGCCCCTCATCTGCAGATGTCACTAGTTGTTCTTGCCAGCTAAGCGCATACACACACACACACACACACACACACGGTGCTCTCTCAATCACCTTGCCACAGGCTGTATCCTCCTGCTTCAAGCCGGCACTGTCTGTGAGTGTATTGAGTTGGTTCAATCAATGGTGTGTGTGTGTGTGTGTGTGTGTGTGTGTGTGTGTGTGTGTGTGTGTGTGTGTGTGTGTGAGCACAGAGGGTGGGTGTATCCCTGGACTCTCCCCCCAGTGGGTTACATGACAATATGCGCACATTGAAGCAGATTCATTCAGTCAGCAGTATCCGCAACACACAAACAACAATACATAGAGCTGCAACAATCCCCCAACATGCAACAGGAGCCCCTGTGGTCAGGGATGAGCCGGAATCAGTCAAGACAAGACGTGTGTGAGATTTGAAACACACAAACGCCCACCAACAGAAACATTTCCTTGCGGATGCATCTGCGGTTCGCTCCTACACCTGGCTCCGACCTCTGACCCAGGAAGTAAAAGTTCTGTGACCCCGAACAGGAAGTAGTTCACTGAGTCACGTGACTCGGTGAGCGTGAAATGTATATCCTTTATTTGTTTTTCATTCTTTCGAAAGTCTCATAACTACTGATATTTTAAACAAAGTCAAAGTGTTGCTGATTAAGATTTCATCCATTATGAAATCTTAATCAGCAACACTTTGACTTTTTGATATTAAGGTTGAAAAGGTATATTTTTTTCCACGTGATGAAAAACTATAGCTGTAATCTATGACTCTCTTGGCTTAAACTCCAGTTAACAGTCTTCAACATGCACCAGTGTCCCAACTGCATCCTGAACTCTACCTGAACCGTCCAAATGGAACAATACCTCTATAAAACACTGCTGTGAGTGACTCACGGAGCAGCTTTTAAGACAAGCCTTGTGTTTCCTGTGCTGAAATGACCGTTCCTGACTTTTTGCCTGTACCTTTATGTGACTTTGTTGATTGGAGAACACTGTGCGCATGCATGTCCTAGGTGGGGTGTGCATTCTTATTCTTACACATCAGGAAGAGTGAATCTGTCAGCACCCATTATACACATGTGGTGTGAGGAAGTCACCGGGCCAGCGCGTCCACAGCGGCTCGAAACTGGCTTTCTAACAAGGTCAATGTGGAAACACTTTTAATAAAGAACACGGCTGAATACATCACATTCAAAGGAGAATATACTGATCTATACATTATAACAAAAAATAAATGGCAAGAAAGCACGTTTTTTTTCCTGCTCAACAAGTTTGGCTTTTTGTGAACAGCCCCACTGGCAGCTCACCGGGAGTTTCCTCTGTCATCAGGCATTGACGCGCAGGATATTCCTCAAATAATAAATGGAAAACAGGCACACCTCGTTACTGAGACGTGTCTCGGGCCAACAAAGCCACCAGCTGCACTTTAAGGTCTTCTCCGCCCCTGCGTGTGAGGCTAGCGTAACAATCTGTGTGCTGAATTCTTATCAAAGGAGATGCAGTAGGAGCATTGTCCACTTTAATGTAGCCATTGTTGCGGATATAAAACGTCTAATTCTTGCTTTTTTTTAAGATGGCAAAGGGCATGATCAATCTATATCAATCTATCTATAATGTTTTTTTACAGCCCTGTGTGTATTGTTCACTCCGTGATGCAAATATCTTCGTTTGATGATGTGAGCTACAGGACCGAGAAATCTGTGGAGCTGCAACTGCAACAATCTATTTCACTATCGAAGGTCATGTGAAGATGCAGCAGCAGCACCGATGTTTATCTTCAATCATTATTTAGATACACGTCATGTAGTGACCTGCATCTGGCACATCTGGGGTTTATTAACGCTAAGATGGATGGGATTTAGATTTAGTGCGAACATAGTTCATTTAAACTGTGTTGGTTTTTAATTTCATGCGAGACGTGTTGCTCACCTTACGTGACGTGGAAGGCATAGGAGAGCAATCATCATAGCTGCTACTCAAACGCAGCACATCCGTGGAGATGACCTCTGACCTCTGTGCCTGTCTCGTGTCCCAGTCTAGACGCTCTGGCTGTGCGTGCGCGTGTTTTTCTGTCTCTCTCGTACAAACACCGTATTACGGCACACACACACACACACCGCCATTCCGTTTCCCGTGGAAAACCTCTCGGTGCGGGTTCCCTTTTTAAGCTGCAGGTCCAGGGGGTGAAACTGTGTCGTTTCACATTGTTTTTCAGCGGAGGCACAAAGAGCAGCGCCGCGCCACGCTGCCCCGTCCACGCCCAGGAAAAGGGGTCCGATTCCTCTGCAGAGGGCAAACTTGGCTCAATGTACCGTAGTTTAGTGGAGATGGAAATAAGCGTGGAACCTTTTCATTTGAGCTGGTTCAACAAGGCTCAGTGTGCATGTGGCACCTTGTGAAACATTTTGTATCTTTCTGTCTCCCTCTTTGGAAGCTGCTCTGTTTGTGTGCTCGCCTTTGCCTTCGATTGAACAGCTGTCCTGTGTGTGTGTGTGTGTGTGTGTGTGTGTGTTTAGAGGATAAAACTCACACACTGAGCTGTGTTTGATGTCCAATTGATCTGAAAAGCCTGACTACCCTGCGTGCATCTGAGGAATGACCAGGTGAGGCTTATTGTGTGTTTGTGTCTCGCAGTAACTTGGGATCGCTGCTGGAGCCGATCAGCTTGAGTTTCGGTCCATGGAGGACTTTCTGAAGGACATTTCACGTAGTGCTCATTTGTATCATTGATATAGAAGAATACACAGAAGCTTTAAATAGCAGCTTTGCTCACATTGTAACACACATTGTCATTTTAATTACACAAAACAAAACTTGTCTTCCCCTCAACTCTTATTTCATCATGATAAATTAAACCAGAAAGCATGTTTATTGCCTCATTAATAAAGGCGGAAATGTTTGTGTTTTTGCCTTATTTTATTTTCTAGGAAAAGACAGTTGTATTGTAGCTTTTAAGGGACTTATTGGCTTTTCTCTCCTCACATTTTATTTCATTTCGTTTTATCTTCATGTTCTTCCTTTGACAGTAGAACACCCAGTGGCTTCTCATTCTGCCGCCCGTAACCTGCATCCTTCTTCACTCCTTCATCTGCCTCCTTCTCCTTTTCCATCATCCCTTCATCTCCACCCGTCATCACAGCTCTAAATCTCCTCTTAGTTGTGTTTAAACATTAGAAAGCTGGCAGCTGGTCCTTTCTCCTTCTTTAACCTCTGCCGCCCCTTGAAAGCACACGTGTCTCTATATTTATCGGCCCAGGGCACGGCGACGTAGGCTACACGCCAACAAACACGATAAGACGGACACACGTGCACCAATCGCTCTATTGGATGCAAACTGATCGGACCTACATTGGAATATCTAAAATGGTATTTTTTAAACGGCACTTGGCAAAATGAAAATTAATTTGCGTGCACAGATAAAAGCTTACTTCATATTTGATGGAATAAGCCGGACAAGTATTAAGACCGGGCCGTTATCAGGCAGTTTATCCAAGGTCTCTGCGCTTTGCATCTTTGGCACCTGCTTACAGGAGTGAGGCAGCGGCTGCAGTCGATGGAGCAGAAAAACACTGAGCTTTTCTTCTGCTTGTCTGACCAGCAGGGTGGCACTGAGACACCTGGAAGGTCTCCAAAGGAAACACACACACACACAGTGTCCATTAGGATGAGTGGATAATGTGAAACAAAGAAGAAAAGACATATCTGCACGTTGGTGATGTGTTCTTGGAGGACAGGGAGAGGGAATAATAAAGATGTACACGATACATCGGCTGCGTCAAAGTGTTGCTGCCAAACACTAGGCAAGGGATGCATTTTAGTCAGAGAAAATCTTTTATGGATTGAGGGGCAATATTGTTATCAAAAAACTGTTTTATTCCATTAAAAAATATTGAAAGCTGGCGTCCCTTTTGATCTTGGAGTTTATTATATCAATTGTTGTTCATGGCCTACATGAAATAGGTAAAAGCAACAATCTACTGGATCACTTTGCCTGCACTTTCAGCATGTTTGCAAGGTAGCGTAGGTATTTATTAACGAGACAACAGCCCTTTTGCAAACTCCAGTGTTGATGATGTTTTACGGTCGGCGTGTGCAGTATTAGGAGAATATGCAGATTAATTTAATGCCTGCACAGCAGGCGGCCTGATCTCTGGGTTCTAGACATTGGGAGACCTTAACTGGAAGGAATTAGGAAACAAACAAAAGACAATCACCAAATCCACCAAAACATAATGTGAGATTATTCATGTACCATTTTGGGAGCTCATAAAATAAAACATAAGAACAGATTGAGAAGATTGAAGAGGAAGAGGTGAAGAGACAGAGAGGGAGGGAGAGTGATTGAAAGAGAAAGAGGGGATAATAAAGAAAGACATGTGTAGCAGTTGTAAGGACATGGATTTACTGTCTTAATACAGTTACAGCTCTCCCAAGGGGACCGAAGGATTAGATGTGGTTGTTTCATCAGACGGGGAGGAGATGACGGCTGGAGGATTAAGAAAAGACTGAAAGAGGAGAGGAAAAAATAGATGATAAGAAACAGAGATGGCCGAGGGGATTGAGGGATAGACTGGAGGAGGAGGAGACGGAAAATGATTTTAGCTCATTGCTTTTATGAAATTGAACTAAATCTTTGCAATCAGGGTTGTACTTAGGAATTGATTTATACATGTTACGATGATTCTGAACCGCTGGCACTCAAAACCTACGAGGACTCAAGTGGCCCCGGGAATTATGGGAAGGGAGACATGAAAAAGCACGAGGCTTCCTTCCAGCCGGGGTCACTGCCACACCAGCTGTCTCCACACAGGGGACCGGGACACGCGCACACGCACAGAAAACAGTTTGCTAGATAGATATTAACACAAATATGTCCACCTATAGATGATTATTGCTTTTTCAATCTGCTGTAATGCAAAGCAGTTAGAGAAATTCACCCTGTTACATTTAACCCTTTTATACTGATTTAAAAAGACAACTTGTTTAAATGTCCTCCGCACATCACCCTTCTTTCATGCAGGAAATTCAATAAAAACTGACGCAGGAAGAACAAAGCGTGGCTCAAATAGGACGAAAAGTAGCTGTGGACTGAGCGGACAATTGCCTCTGAGAGGGTGAGACAGTTGAGAAGGAGGAGAGAGGC
Source organism: Gasterosteus aculeatus (assembly GCF_964276395.1). Taxonomy (NCBI): domain Eukaryota; kingdom Metazoa; phylum Chordata; class Actinopteri; order Perciformes; family Gasterosteidae; genus Gasterosteus; species Gasterosteus aculeatus. The sequence continues at coordinate 27,601,638 of NC_135688.1, read as the reverse complement.
CAAGGCTCTGCACCCTCAGACATATGGCTGTCTCCTTCTTGATTACACTTCAGCTGGCTGGAAGATTACCAGCTGTGTGTGTGTGTGTGTTGTCCTGCATATGCTTGCGTGTGTGTGTCCACAGGCTCCCACTGAAGCCCACTAAAGATTACTCGATGCCACTTAACTAACCGCGTGTTTGAGACGCTTATTTAAGATTGCAAGGCCCTGCTGGAGAGCGCCGTCCTGCTCAGTGTGCTGTGAGAAGTCACTGAGTTTGTGCCAGATTATGAGACGGCACTATGTTTTCAAGATTAAGTGTGTGCGCTCACACTTCTCCAGCTGGTTTTTCGGCGGATTACGGGGACTTTTGAATCAGGCGAGTGTGTCTCATCACCAAGATTACTCCCGAGTCGAATAGATTGAGCCCCGTGGGTCACACAGAAGATGAGAGGAAATATCAGATAGCTGGTGGTTTCTTTAATCCCGGGACACTTAGACTGCATGTGTGCATTTAACGCTGTGTCTGGAAACATGCAATACACGCACACGTTTTCCTCATCTCGGTTCTATTCGCTCGTTGTGTGCGCAGGCTTCGGTGCATGTGTGAGGTCTTGTCTGGCTGGAGCTTTCTTGGAAGGAAACAAGTCCATATGTTACAAGAAGGCTGCCCGTGACCTCACAGCAGGAACCTGCTGTAGTCTGCCACTATCTGCAAAGAGGGCGAGAGACATAGCCCGACTAGGAGAGAGAGAGAGAGAGAGAGAGAGCGATGGAATAGGGTGGTGGGTAGAAGGATGAACAGAGGGAGCGAGAGATGCCAAGACAGAGGGAGATGACGGTAGAGAGAGAAAGCTGTTGATGCTGCAGACATTGGGAAAGTCTGTGCATCATTCTGACGGGTCCCTATTCAAAGTGGACCCGGAAGGACCAAGGATCTGGGTCCAGGGTTGAATTGACTGCTTCCAGTTTCATGCAAATTTAAGGTCAATGTGCAATTCGTTCATTTTCACGTGGAGGTTTCGCCATCTTTTTAACATAAATGATGGCCGAAACAAGCCAAAACTGACTTGTGTTTTTGTGCCTCTGCACTGTCACTGTCCAGGGTGCTGATCTCACTGAGCTGACACGAGCCTCCCCGGGTCAACGTGCCGCTAATCAGGAATCAGTTTGAGTGTTTTCACAAGAGCGCCTCTGATATTAAATGCAGATGGACACTAATGGGTCAAGGTTTGTTTTTGTGTGTTTCAAACACGAAAAAAAAAACATCGTCCAAAGCCCATTAGAGCTGACGTCTCAGGAAACGCTGCCTCGCACAAGACCCAGATAGCCTCAGGGCGACAGGGAAGAATAATAAGCAAAAATCAAATCATCCAATGCATCAAAAAGCCTCATAGCTAGCCCATATGTATAAATACTCTAGTACGTGCCTGCATGCGAATGTGTGTTTGTGTTTATGGTTATCCGTATAAATCGCCCCGCACAGCCAGTGGCAGTGTTGTGACGGAGGAAAGCTGTCTAACATACTTTAATCAAATTAGAATCAATAATGAATATAGAATAAATTTCTGAATTATGAATGACTTTACATTCATTTTAGTAAAATATCCCAGAATACTTACATTATTGCCACAAACTGTAGGATCAAAGGTTATTATTTAAAAAACATGTATCCATAGTGTCTTAAAAGATGGTGTTTTTGATACAGTTTGTACTTATGGTTAAATCAACCATGTGTGCAAAGCGGTACAAATAAAGGATTACTACGACTACTACTAGGATGTGTTATTTTATGAACTACAAGCTAATGCTTAGCAGTATTTTGTTATTTTTTAATCAGAATATAGAATGTCACCAGACTCTTCCTTCATGAACAAAGATCAATCACGCAGCTTCTCTCGATCGCAACGTTGAATCCACAATGACACCGGAACGTGTGCTCCAGCTGCTAAAGCCTCGGCACCACAGCTGTGTGAAACAATACCCACAATCCCCGGACAGAGCTCTGTCCTCCCGAAACATTTAACCCCCCACCGCTGTGTTAAAGGGGGGCCTCCATGAACATCAACGCCACCAACTCTCTTCACCCACCCCTCGACTCTGGGCCCCCAATCTGGCTGAAGACCTGAAATCGCTTCCACAAATGGGAGCCTTGGCCTCCACTGGGCCCACAGAGCGCAGAGTATCCCGTGTGAGTGTGTGTGTGTGTGTGTGTGTGTGTGTGTGTGTGTGTGTGTGTGTGAGTGTGTGTGTGTGTGTGTGTGGTGGTGCCACACAGAGACACAGCTCAAGCTTTAATGCAGTCGGCGTGTGTTGCCATGAAATCTTTAGTGAAATATTTGCTCAGCGGCCTCTGTGGATGAGCGAGATAAACTCGAACCGATCGCTCCTCAACTCTCCAGAATGTTCCTCCCACTGACGGGAGAGGCAGAGAGCAAGGTATCGCCAGAGGAGTGGAGGATGGAGGGATCGGGCGAGGACTCTTGGCAGAGTGCACTGATAATCCGGTGCCTGTGGATGATTAGCATATATGCTAAACACTCCAATTCCATCAGCTAACACTGAGAGGCAGAGATAACTGACGTAGTACGTGCTCCTCCACCTCTACCTCTCCTTCTGTCTCCTGTCATTGGCCCGTCTTATCATGTGTTTGCTCACTCGTACTTTTGCCATTCATCCTTGTTTCCCTTTTTCTAAAGATCATGTTCTCATCTTTTTTTGTTTCGGTCATACTTTTGTTCTTTACCAGCGTGATAATCCGAACAGACCAGTTATGTTTTTTGATTCATATTTGTATCTGGACCTTTCGTGAAAGGTATTAAATTGTCTTCTCGTGGTCTTAATGACTTAATGAATTTAACCCAAAAGCCTGCAGTAGCTTAATATGGCGGTTTCCAACATTTTGTGTCGTGGCCTCTAAAATCCATGCTCTATGCTGTACTTTCAACCTTGTGGCTGACGACTCTGTAACGGAAGGTTAAAGAGGGCTTTATAATGTCACAAAACTATGGAAATACATCAAGGAACCACATTGTAGGACTGATTAAAGCACAAACCGATTATAGTCCCCAACACATGTAGCCCCTACCTCTGTTTGAGCAGCGGTTGCCAGAAATGGTTCAAAGTTTTACTTTTGTAATTTTAATGAAGTAATTTAGATATTTATTCATTATGTCTTCACTATTGAAAAGACTGTTATCCAACAAAGCAGAATTTGTGTTGTCAGCTCATGAAAACAGCCCCAAATCACTGATAATGTGTTTGAACACGCACACACAGACACACACACACACAGACTCTTGAGGAGGTGTCTATGAAACACTAGCTGTGTTTGTGCAGAGTGTTAGTGACACGCGTCGGGCTCTTCAGATTCCATTCAAATGCAAAACACACACACACACACATACGCAAACTCGCACTCACTCACGCACACAAGCAGTACTTATCCCATCCCACACACTCAACTCATTAGCCCACACTTACAACTCATGTGGTTGTGTTCTACAGCAGAGAGCGACAGAGAGAGTCACAATGCACAGTGATGGATTTAAATTGGAATCTGTATTTAACGGGGACAATGTCATCAAATCTAAACACCAGTTCACTGGTGACGTCTTGAAACTCTCATTGCTTTTAGAGCCACAGATGCAGGAGCTGTCTTCAGCGTTGAGGCCCTGGTCTCTCAGCGCTCCTGGCCTCCTCAACTGACCCCCCCGCCTCCTCCCCCACCTATCTTTTATTCAGCTGCTTCCCAGCCAAGGGTTCCTCCAGACGGGCTCTGCCTTCAGGCGAGCCCCGGGGCTCGACGCCCAACAAGGCCTGTCTAGTGGAGCTCTGCGCTCCCACCCTGCTCCTGGAAACACACACACACATTCACGCAGGGATGTGTGAAAATCCATTCAACATAAGCATGAAGACAAAAACACACACACACCGCAGAATATCCGGAGGGCCATTCATATTGGTCACTTCACCGACCGCTTTTATTCATACGACTATAATTCATTTATTGTGGCTCTTTTATTAATTTGCTCACAGGAGAGCAGGGAGAGACGATGCTGAGAATGGAGAACGACAACAACTCCAGCAGAAAAGTTGTCTTTTAATTTCCGACGATGTGCAGCATGTATATGTCCTCACGGTCACAGCCAGGGTCACAGCCAGGGACACAGCGAGGGTCACAGCGAGGGCCACGCCGAGGTCCGGTTGTGCACCAACGAATACTGAGAAAAGACGTGCAGGCCAAAAGAGCGCGTGTGTGTGTCTGATATTGGTTGACATGTTTTCCTTTTCCTGCCTCTGTGGGTCTGCAGACTAGAGCGGAAACATCCTTGAAGTTGATTGCTTCTGGATGTGTAGGGGCGGGTGGGGCATGGAAGGAGGGGGTGGGGGGGGGGGGTTCGGTGTGGGCAGGCTGCTTAGCCCTGGAGCGTCTCCAAACAGGAAGACTTGAGTCTTGGTGTTGAGAAATACTTCCAGGTTAAGGCGAGGTCAGCGGAGGCGCCACAGGAAGTGTTTGGCTAACAGCTGTGTCCATCCATCTTGCTGACACACACGTGTGAGCACACAAACTAGCGGTACCCAGGGACGCTAAAGAGCCTTCTGGTCTTTCACATGCGTCCTGTTTTCACCGCGTGGCACACAAACAGAGGACAGGGGGAGACGATCGGCAGGGGGAGCCAGGAAGCGCAGGAGAAGACAGAGAGAGACATGCATACCAGGACGCATTACTACTTACTACGACGATGTGTGGCGATGACGTGTGTGTGGGTACCTTTACCTGGCTGTGTGTGTGTGTGTGTGCGCGCCTGGTGTCGTCTTGAGGATAGGCGAGGATCCGCGGCAGCCACAGCGATGAAGCGAGCATATGGCTCGTGACACGTCTCTTTCTAGTGGCACGCTGTCAGTCTATACGGCGTAATGGCAGCCAAGACAGGCGTCCTTTTTACTGCAACCGGAGGCCCGTTTGAAGGAAAATATGGAAGCGCATTAGTGGGAGTTTATTCCCCGGCTCATCGCTTTGGACTCCACGGACCAAGACGGTTATAAAAAAGTGGATTCGCTTTAAAGGAAAAAATAAAGTTGGTGTCTCCAACACTTTTTCTTGATTTCTATAAATACTTGCTGGAACAATGTGGTTCCCGGCAGGGATGGGAATAATACCTTCCAAGTTACTTGTAAAAGTAGAAAGAGTTTCCCTCCTTATTGTGTTTCCTGGGGTTGGACTCAATCCTGGAAACGGTATTGTTTCAAAAGCACTCAGTAAGGACGCAAAGGGGACCGAAGATTCGGCTCATTGGTTTTGTCACACAGAAAGTACCCCAGTTTATATCAAGACAGTTATCCTTAAAATAGCAACAATAACTCCATGTAGAACAACAGAGACTTGAAACAGAAACTCTTATGAAACTGTAGAGTCGAAAAAAATGATTTTCCTTTGGTTTTGTTTTGGTAAAACCATGCGACATGACACATTGGTCCATGTCACGTTAACCACGCTCCCTTTCCGTCAGACAACTGATAACTTTGTAACGCTCACAGTAGCCTGACAAAAGCTGCTAAGACCGGAGAAAGGGAGGACATGAAAGAGAGGATAAAGGACGAGGGATCAAGCACGCGTCCCGGCGGATGGGAAGAACAAACAAATGGTTTAATCCTCTGGAAAGACGAGAAGAGGGCGGGATGCGGGTGGAGGCGGAGAGAGGCATTGTTTGATTGCCGTTCTTCTTAAAAAGGGGACACTCGAAGAATGTCCCCGGAGAGCAAACATGAGCGCTGAAACGAGATGCTCTTGGGAGAGCGCTGAGGACGCGACAACGGCCGATGAAATAACACGCGTGCGAGAGAGAGGGAGGGAGAGAGGCAGAATGTCGGAGCTCTCAGGATGTAGTATGTGTCTTGGAGATGCTTCGGCTGGAGGGTTGTTTGGAGATGGTCACCAGGGAGACGCCTTGGAGGACCAACGGAGAAGGAATGAAGTGGGGATAAGCACACTTGCCTATACCAGCAGTGTTGGGAACGTTTACGGGCAGTAGGGCTCATCCATTGGTTTATCGCTTCTTCTCCACATCTCAGATGGTTACTAACTTCACCCCGATCTTCAGTCTGACAGTCTGTGTGTGGGTTGATAGCTTTCGAGGGACAGTCTTAAAAATCCCCGTTACTCTGTGAAACACATTTGTAGTATCTGAATAGTCCTGATCCTTTAATAGTTTTCTTAAGCACATGCTGTTGTGCTCCACACAAATTCCTCAGCCTTAGCTGTTCTTTGCGCTTAGCAACTGTTAGCATGTCGGAAAGGCAACATAATACTAAGAGTGAAGTACATTGAAAGAAGAGAAAGATGAAAGATGCTCCTCCGGTTGGAAGCTCTTCCCCCTCTTGACTTTATTTTTTAGCTCTTTGTAAAAGAACAGGACCCTGCGGCGTAAAAGAGGAAGAGGAGCAGACCGAGGGGATGGAGGGAGCAGAGACAGATGAGAGGGGGGGGGGGTTCAGTTCGTCCTGCTGTGAATCAAACTGTGATTTATCATCAAAGAAAAAGACGCCACAGGTTCAACACCTTGTGGACCCGTCAACACAGAGACATCTCCGCTCATCGCCATGGAACCAGCGTCCCCTCGCCGCCTCTGTCCAACAGCTGCTGTCTCCTCCCATCAATCCCCTCTGTCAGCACCGCCTGCATCCATCACTCCGCCCTCTCTGCTCCATGCGCCCATCCTTTCTCTGTCCCTTCATCCATCAGCTGGTGCAGTAGTGGTCTTTTGACAAGGGCGTTGCTACAGGTTGGCACATACATCACTGACGTATGCCAAGCCTTGAATCAGGCCCCACGTCTTTCACATTTACACTGTTTGAAGAGCAATGCTGGAAAATGCATTGATTATTATAATTGTTTATTCATTATTGTGCTGCTTGCTAACTGTCTTTCTACTTCTTACTATTCTAGAAATGTCCATAGAATGTCAAGAAAAAAGGAGAAATTGACATTTTTCTGTGTGTAGAATGTACCGGTGTCTACATTCGTTATTTTATTTAAATGTATTGAAACATCAAACACTAGAAGTTTTTCTTCTTCACCATTGCTTTGCAACACAAAACTCAGTTAAACTGCAACGAGACGGAACGAGAAGGAACTCGAGTAATTACCCCCCTCTTCCTCTCAAGAGCTCTCTCTTCCTTGCGCTCTCCATCCCTCCTTCACGCCCCGTCCTCACCCCTGGTCTCCTCCCGCCCTCCCTCCTCTCCTCGCCCCGCTCCTTCCTTCCCATCAACCATCTCACCCGTCACCTCCTTAATCTCCCGCTCTCCCTCTCCTCTCATTTCCTCCGTCACCTCCATGGCCCCTGCAGTTTTATTCTGTGGATGCTCTTCCAACACGCACACACAAAACACACACTGACACACACACACACACACACACACACACACACACACACACACACACACACACACACACACACACACACACACTGACACCTGCAGTATTCATATGTAAACTGACATTATTCACAAAAATCTGCATGCAAGTATACGTGGACGCAAACACAAAAAAGTATGTAGAAAACACATATAGGAGGAAACACATTTAGATGCACGCACACACTCACACACACACACACACACACACACACACACACACACACAAATAGGGTAATGGAGGATGATTAGAGGCGAGAGGAGAGTGGGGGCTAAGACATGACCCCCTGACTCAAGTAACCACTCAGAGCGCAGCAGTCGTATGAACTACTCCAACCTTTCCACAAGAGCTTGATTGCCTCCTGGAGGAGCTGTGTGTGTGTGTGTGTGTGTGTGTGTGTGTGTGTGTGTGTGTGTGTGTGTGTGAGAGGAAGACAAGGAAAAAGAAAGCTAGAGGTTGAGCGAGAAGTTCTCCTATCAGCAGAGTACAGTACGTAGCGGAAATCCTCGATGGCGGCGATCGTCCGATTCACCTGAGGAGACCACTTGCAGGAAAATGTAGAAATTGATTACACGTCCGGTTCAGTGTGTGCCATTGTGTGTGTGAGTGTGTGTTTGTGCGTAGGGGGGTTAGGAAGTACGCAGGGTTGTCTGGCTTTCGTCATAAGGTCAAATACCCCACGCGGTTATAGCTGTATTGACTTTACATTTAAGTCTGCACTGATTTCAGCGGTATTCACACCTCATACTCTGGTATACCTCTCACAAAGGCATTGTTTTCAAAAGCATCGTCGCTGAGGACGCTCTGACGAATGACTTGCCTCCTCCGTACGCGGGGTTTGCCTGCTTCCAAGAGAAATGAATGCTGAAGACGATGGACACACAAGCGCGCGGGTGCGGAGTAGGAGAAGCAAAGTGAGGAGGCAGGAGGACGGCGTGAGCAATAGAGGAGAGATGAGAGCGGCGATAGCGCGGTGGACGCCTGAAGGACGCGTGTACTTCGATAACAGATACCATCAGAGAAGATGCTATCGCCTCTCCTATCGCCCAGCACCACGCGCCGTTAATAGGCAGCAAATAGGGCGGCGTGCACGTGCCCACACCGCGCGTGTTCGCTCCTCAAAAGGAAGGCCTCCCGTCACCGCGCCACAGCCCCAACCCGTCGCTCTCCATCACCCCCACCCTCCCCCCGCCGTCCCACATCTGTCTTTTTCCTGCCGAGCCCGCTTCCAAGCCATCGCGCAGCTATTATATCGCAAAGGACTCATTCCAGAGAAGAAGAGAGCGAGCGGGAGACGGAGAGGGGGAGAATTATCTCATTGAATGGAATTATTTCTCCAAGTTGGCAAACTGTTCAAGTGCTATTAAGTTGTTGACGCTTGTCTCTCCCTCTCTCTCTCTCTCTCTCGAAAATGTTGCTGGTTGCGAGTAACAAAAGAAAATTGTCAGTGGCTAGATGTGTTTGGGGGCTCGTCAGACCGCCACACACACGCACAAACACGCCCGTCAGCCAATCACACGGACAGATGGGTCATCAGCTCTCTAATTGTGGGATAGGCTGAAATCAGCGGCAGAGGATGCACCGGACGGTTGGGTGACACAATTAGGTGTCTTTCCTTGTAAACAAGAAATGTGTGTGTGTGTGTGTGTGTGTGTGTGTGTGTGTGTGTGTGTGTGTGTGTGTGTGCGTGTGTGCGTGTAGGTTTGCGGCCGTGATAACGGGAAGGTGATGATGTATACGTTTACATTGAGAGAGTAAAAACAGTAACAGTGACTAGTGTAACACTGTTCTCTTTCTTCCCCCACAGAGTAACATAAAAGAGTAGATAATAGATTGGCTGCCTGTGTGTGTTTCTCTGTCTGTGTGTGTGTATGTGTGTGCGCTCATGTTTTTGTCCTTGCAGAGATCTGGCCAAAACACATTAGAGCACATCTGTCCACTCCATACCCACTCCTCATCCTCCTCATCCCGATTCTGAAGAGCGTTCTCTATCTGTCTCTCTCTCTCATCCCTTACTCTATCAAACCATCCCCAAAAAAATGTCTTCAACAAATTCATCTGTGTAAATTGTCCTCATATTTTAAAGGTCTCGCCCATCCTTTCCCCGCCTCTTCACTCCCTCTCTTGCACTGTAAGCGCTGAGTGGTGCTGCTGACGTGAAACAGGGACTTTTCTGTGTTTTTTCAGGATGTTTGCTTCTGTGTCTGTTGATTAGAATGCAGCTGTACCCTGATTATCTTCTTTCTCAATGTTTGATTTCTGAATCAAAGATTGATTCCAGTTGAGAACCGGTTCCTAATTTGTCTTTTTGCATGGAATTTCCCATCTCCGTAACCACCGGCGTTACCCAGTGTGCACTTCTCATTACGCCGCAAATCTCAATTTCATCCAAAGGGGGCAAATACTAGCAATATGCTGACGCACTCCTGAACATGGAATGCTGTTAAAGTGCACGAATGATGGCTAATCTTTGGTCAGAAACACATTCATCTTGTGCATTTTGTTTGTTGTCAACATGACGCTGCGCCGCTGTGAGAGACAACAAATAGTCACGCTGTCGTGTCGAGGCTCTTTGCATGTTAGCAGATCCATAACGTGGCCTTGTTTTATTCAGCCCATCAAAACGAGTGCGTGGGCTGCTGCTTGGCTCACACACTCCTGCGCTGTTGATGTAACAACGTGGATACACACAAAAACGCAGAAACACACGCACAAGAGGCTCTTTCTTGGGTTTATTGATTTCCCTTTTATTCAGGACTTTCATCTCTCATAACTGGCATTTACTGGAGGGATTATTTTGTTATTGAGTTAATGTCTCACACACACACACACCCTCGTGAAATGAAGCCGTGGGCGTGTCTAACCGTGTGTTTGCGTGGTTCCTTCCCTTCTTCTCTTTGTGTCCTCTCCTCCTCGTTGCGTCTTTACTTCAAATGTTTCACTCGTGTGTGATTCATCAGTTGACATTTTTGTCTTTGATTTCGACGAGCAAAAAGAAATGTCCATACTTCCAGGAGAGAATCGATCCGCGCTGTCAACCATGATGTGGTTTAATGCTCATTATTTATTACATGTCGTTTATCTGACGCTTGTATCCAAAGCGACTTACAATAAGTGCATTCAACCACAGGGATACAAACTCAGAAGAACAAGAAACAAGAAAGTGCAATTTCATCAAATTTCATCAAACAAGCCAATTTACAATTTGCTATAGATAAGTGCCATTATAAGTATAATTTAAGTGCTGCAATTTGTTAGTCTCTGGACCGAGTCTGAAGAGGTGTGTTTTTAGTCTGAAGATGTGAAGGCTCTCTGTGGTCCTGGTGTCTTCAGAGAGCTCCTTCCACCATTTCAGAGCAAGGACAGCAAAGAGTGGTGATCTAGTCGAGTGCTTTGCGCTCAGTGAGGAGGAACAAGCAGTTTATCAGATGCAGAGCGGAGAGCGCGGGTCGGGATGTCGCGTTTCACCATGTCCTGGATGCGTTCCAGCGTTCTGATTGGTTGAGAGTGAGTCACGGAGGGTACATTGTTGTGCGATAACGTACAGTTGCTGTTCACATTGACCCGAGCGTTCAATATCACTGCGCACTCAAATTAGCAGGTGAGATTTTGCGCAACATTTCAGCTTTTAGCTCGGTGGCGATTCCCGAAAAAAACCTGATTGGTTTAAGGCAATGCAAGCTTTTGCATCCGGACAATTAAAGGTGGACGTCTTGAGCGATGAGCTGGTGCGAGATCCTGCAAGGAGACCCGATGCTGTCTACGTGCACGTACAGGAACTACTTTTCTCTAGACTGCTGAAATGAGAGACACAACGTTTGGTGGCTACAACTATTTTGTGCCGAAAGGCAACTATTTACTTTACTATTTACCGGCCCTTTGCTGCACGTCACAAAAGAGAGAAACAAACTCATCTAAATTTCAGTAATTGTAACTGCGTTACTTGATTTAAAAAAATACTTTGTTACATGCACGTTACCGCTAAAAGTAGTGGATTTACAGTAACGCGTTACTTTGTAACTCCCAACACTGGCACGGATATCATTGCTGTGCATATTTTCCTCTCCCTCTCTTTTTTGGCTCTGCATTATCAAATGTTGTTATTTGCATCCCGTTCAGCTTCTCAGCCATCCGGCCCATTAAGTCCGCGGCTTTGAGAGAATTAAAGACCCTCAAATGCAGATTGAAGCTCGCCACGAAGTTGCAGGCCGTCTGCGTGGGATTGTGTGCGATCGGACCAGCGTGTGTCTTTAGGCGAGAGGCTCTTTGCGCACAATCACAAAGTGAATCCACGTCCGGCTCGTTCACCAGAGGAAACGTTAAGTTCATTTCAAATCCACCTTAGAAAGCAGTGAATGCATGCGGGCAGACTGCGGGGGGGCTGACCTTGGTTCAGTCCGTAACAGACATAACGCTGCTTTTATGCAAATTGTTGCAGTCCAATAAAAAGTCAACAATAACTGGAAAAATTAATAAGTTTTTCTTTTCGTCCTTACTGCTGATTAAATTACAGTAAGATGCATAGCGTTACATTTTTCCCTTACAAGTTCCTTAATTGCTGTTTGATCCTTTTTGAAAGAAACTCCTGGTTGGACGGAGGTTATCTTTCATCAATGCCGCTACACAAGACGGGAAAATTATGTCTTTTGTATGTATTCTTTTAAAGAAAAGTGAATTTTTCAAATGAATTCACATCTTGTTTTGTTTCGTTCACTGCTGCCCTTCCGTCTCAAGAGAAAACATTCGCCCGTATTCATCTCTCAAATACAAGTGAATTATTTTACATTGCAATCACATTTTCTTGATATGTATTGATGGTCGTTGCAACAGACATCATTTATCGCCTCCCAGTCACGTTTTGATTTTCAGCCCTTCTTTTGACATTATTGATGCGCTAAATCGGCAATAAGCAGCTTTCAAATCAGCAAGCGGCAAAAGACAAAAACAACTTTTAATTTGGACAAATCATTTGGACGATGGAGCATTTTTCCGTTGTGAGTAATTACCATTAATGGGATTATCCGACCCTTTTCAGGACGGTTGAATATGATGTTTGGATAGTTGGGTACAGTTAATGCTCTTCATGCACCTTCTAACTTCTCCTTCACACTCCTACCACTGAACCCTGAACACGACGACACGTCCAGCAGGGGGACAGTCCTTGGTTTGACCCGTCCGTCCACTCCTCCTCTACATGGGCTCTGATTAGAACGTTTTTTGTGAATCAACAAAAACAACCACAATCCAAGAGGAAATATGTTTCCTCGAAACGCAATTGGCAGTGTGGCTTTGTTTAAGTATGTATATGTATAAGACGTGGGCCATTTAAAAATGTCAAACTTCAAATATTGGGCTGACCAGATCCGTACTCACTCTACCTGTGAAGTTATGCCGGCTGCGTATCCTCGGTCTCGGTCTCCTCCTCTCCGCTCCGAACCATCTGCACTGGACGCCGCCCAAATCACACTTTGTGAGAGACATGCCTGTGTGAAAAGATGTGTGTGTGGGGGAGGGGAGGCGGGCAGGAGGGGTTCAAGCCAAAATTAACATCTGCTAAATTTACATCGACTGTACTGACAATATGTGATAAACGCTTGAATAAATAATAATAATAATATAATAGTGATATCTCTTTTTGTCTGGAAACCCTTCTTTTTCCCCATCTCCCTCCTTTTTAGTGGTTGATGAGAGAAGCTGTTCAGGTAATAAACTGGATTTATCCTTTAACTTTAACTACCTCTGCAAAAGTGTAATGCTGTGTTACATTTTTGCTCTCTGTTCACTCTTATTTTCATATACAGAAATATATGTATATATTTGAAGATATTGTTCACTAAGAAAGTATGATTACAGTTAAATTTAGGCAACGGAAGGTGAAGAATCAGCCTTGGTTCAATACAAATATAAACATGATTTGGAAAAGTTAAATGACAGAATTGCCAGTGTTGAAGGTAACTCAACCTTAACAGCCTCCCTTTCTATTCAATGTATTGACTTATGCAGAATGGTTGCATACAAAGGACACTCTGTTTTAAATTAAAAGTGTGATACATCTTCAGTGCAGCGTTGGAAGGAGCAGAACATTTATGCTAGTGTGAGGGAACATGGAGGCTGAAGAGGTGTGTACGTGCTGGCTAACTCCTCTCGACCCTGCACACACACGCACACACACACAGATTCACAAACTCTTAACCCTGCAGACACACATATTCCACCACCCTTCACCCTGCTGTAAATTGAAGTGAGTCTGAGTTTTTATGTCCATTCAGGCGGTTCCGCCGAGCACAAGGGAAAGGTTTCGCCATGAAGACATGGAAACGTGTCAAATAAATTGGAGGGGCAAGAGAGAAACACGGCTAAGTAGGAGGATGCAACATGTAATATAACACAAGACATAAAGAGAATGAAGAGCCCCACAAATGCATGCATACTCCAAGGAAGCAGTATGAGTATGATGACCAGTTAAATTTGGAGAAGCACAGACAGGCAGCATACATCTCCATACTGATTATGCAGCGTCTATTGTCCCACGGCTTGGTAATTATTGCAATGCACAGTGCTCTGCTCTTCAGAAACCATTATGAAGCTGGGATAAGAAGTCTGACCTCTTTCTGTCTGCCAGACTTGTTGCTTCTTACAAAGGGAGGGGGCAGCGAGGGGAAGAGGGAGGACAGGAGAGTGACGGGGCGAGGGGGGTGGATCTTATGTAGCCTTCTAGTCACAGAAGAGGGAAGGTTGAAGGAAAAAGATGAGAAATGATGCACAATTAACTCTTGATTGAAATGAGGACAAAAGATGAAAGATGTTCATAGTAGAGCGATCGCATCCTTATTTATTTCAAAGGGTCATCCAGTTTAATTATTGCACACTGTAGCTTTTTTTGGAAAAAAGGGCTGGTTTTGGAAGTTCTTTTGTCCAAATGTAGTTGTTTTTTAAGTCAAAATCCAGTAGATTTGCCTGTCCCCAAAGTGAGTGGTTGGAATTATTTTTGGGGGTTGGAGATAGAAGAAGTTGTTCTTGAATCTTGATTTGACCCAACATGATCCGGCATTGGAGATTTGCATTGATAAAATCGCATGGATGACAATGATTGTTGTCGTACAGCTCTGAATCAGTGGATCAGTGGGAATGCGACTTGGTCTCTGGTCTCTTTTAGTGATATGAATTGCTTTCGCTGCGGCATTCAACAGCCATTAGTTCCATCGAACGGCACACGAGGAATCCTTGCGATTGAATAAAGCTGTGAAGACTGAACGTGAGTGTAAATCCTTAGTGTAATTCAAACAATGACTAAGCAACTGATCCCTTTATACTGAGCATTTAAGTATTTCTTTATCACTTAGCCGAGTCCACACCCTAAAACAAAAAGGCTTCAGTTGTAGTTAATGGGATCATCCCACTAGTGCATTAATGTGCCAGTTTCATCCCCATCATCTAATAACTGTTGTTTTATAGCAGCAGGGGGTGTGAGCATTTAAATGGGTTTATTTGCTGTACATGTATGATCATTATCTACTGTCGGCCCGTATTACTATTCTATTTAATACACCTCTGTATGTTGAAAATCATTTCAGGATTCTTTTTTCAGTAATATCATATTGCAGCACCTTAAAATCATCCGAGTCCCCACTTTTATTTAATCAATTTCACTTGTTTGTAATATGTTGTTGCGTCGTTATGCAGATAAAATGTGTCCCTATCACGAGGATAAGCACAAAATATCTGATAGTTTTGTATCTTTAAAAAAACAATCTACGGAGGCCTCTCACGTCCGCACCAAACACACAAACAGACAGACGCACCATAAAACAGTCCATTTATACCAATGTCACCACCACATATTGTTCTCTCCCCCGGCTAATGCAGTGTGTGTGTCTGTGCGTGCGTGCGTGTGTGTCTGTGTGTGTGTGTGTGTGTAGTAGAGAGATACGGGGGGGGTGTAATTGTATTGTTGGTAATGGATGTGGAGGGCTTACAATTGGGTGTTATTAGGACTACAAGGCTTTGCTACATACTTTACATGGACACAATGGAGGAAAAGATGGAGCAGTGACAGTTTGGGGGGTCAAAGTCTAGAGACATTTTAAAATCTGGGCCGGATTTTTTTCCTTTTTTTTTTTCAAGAAGGAAACTCCCACCATCAAATTAGAAAATTAGAAAAAAATATATAATCAAAAGAGAAACTTTAGTCTCCCGGCTGAGAAACAGTCCTGTTATAGTGAATTATTAAGATTTAAATTTAGATCAAATATAGTATGAATATAATGCCTTAAAAAGGTGGGAGGCTAATAGTGAATAGTTAACGTCAGGTGGATTAAGATAATGACATATGATATATATATTTTCTTATTTTACATTTACTAAAAAGTCGATAAAAGACATAAATGCAGAGGGACTTAAGTTGGAGAAAATAGGAAAGACAGAGTGACGAGAGGGAAGCAATCAAAGTGTAGAAGGACGACCTGGAGATGCTTAGAACACAAGAGAAGGAAACTTAGAACACAAGAGAGGGAAATTTAGAACGCAGGAGAGGGAAACTTAGAACACAAGAGAGGGAAACAGCAACAGACAAGAGGAATACGTGAACACAGGCCAGAAGGTGACGGAGGTATGAAGAGAATATTACGATGAAAAAGATTAGAATAAAACGGCAAGGCGCACAGTTACAATAGCTCTTCAGCTCAGGTCACTCCTTTGGAACACATGAATGGTAATTGATTGGCCCA
The DNA here is from genome assembly GCF_964276395.1 of Gasterosteus aculeatus. Taxonomy (NCBI): domain Eukaryota; kingdom Metazoa; phylum Chordata; class Actinopteri; order Perciformes; family Gasterosteidae; genus Gasterosteus; species Gasterosteus aculeatus. The sequence continues at coordinate 27,585,513 of NC_135688.1, read as the reverse complement.
AGAACAGCACATAATGCCCAGTGGCTCCTTCACCACCCATTGCGCCCGTACGTAGGTGTGAGCTTTCTGTCTGTTGCCTTAGCGGAGTGAATGCCAGTTGATTGACAGGCAGATATTAGGCCGTCGTGGTCAACGTGAATAAAAGACACGAGGCGAGAAAACATTAAACAGCCATTAATGCAGGAGACAAAGACACATACACGCTCAGGCGGACACACACACACACACACACACACACACACACACACACACACACACACACACACACACACACACACACACACACACAAAAGGCCAGAGGGGACCAGGGCATCTTTTCCAGAAACTGGCAAAGGATAATAGCAAGCACTGAATGAAGGGTGAACCAAAGGATGGACCCTGGGATTAATACGCAAGACCTACACAAACAACTTTGAACAAAGGAATGCGCGTGCGGGGGTTGGCGGTTCACAGGTCGGTGTACGGCTGTAATAAGATGCAGATGTCGGTCAAAGGACGTTGAAGTGATGGTTCGGCGTCTCCTCACTGATTGCAGGTGGCGCGAGAAGCTCTGCCTCCTCCTTTGTTGGAGTTTTATTTAGCTTAGAGTTTTCCACGGACGCGGTGTGACTGTAATTGTATAGCAGGCTCGTCCTGGAAGCCGCACAGCTCGCTTTCATTATTGTTACTGTTTAATATGTCTTGAGGCGGTCGCCTGTCACCGCACACTGATGGCACCAGCCAAATGAATGATGCATGCTGAGAGTGGTGACCAACAGTTCTGTCCTCTATTTCCTCCGTGGGAGTCAAGGTCGGGAATAAACCAGCGTAAGGACCATACATGTGCACACACTGCGATTCTTCATGTAACATGTATGTAATATGCACCGAGTTAACAAACAACCTACAAGTTGGATCTCACTTATATTTACATATTGATTGTCATAATGCCCCCCCCCCCCCACTAAAGCCTCCCTCCAAACCCAGAGGCTGCACCTGAGAAGTGTGTTTGAGTTGATGTTTCCTTGTTTCCTGCATCGCCATGTTGGAGACGATCCAACTGGCGGAATAGAAGTGGCAGCACACAGACAAGCGCGTGCATGCCTACATCGAGAGTTGGAATCGGAATAGTACACACATAGTACCCGGCGGCGGCGCCGAGGGGGGTGGGGAGGTGTTGAATTGTGGACGAGTTGTTTTTCTGCAGCTTGCTTCGATACGTCAGATGAAGCCAGTGAAACGGTCGTCATCATTCAGTGTCATAGAATTATGGTTTCATTTGAAAAGTGCTACAAAGCTTCAATTTGTTTTAAGCGTTACGGCACATATGTCAGATATTTCAGATAAGGAATTTAATGAGCTTTAGGGGGGAAACGTCCTTGTATGTCAAAGGAGCAATTGTCTCACATATTTTCATATAGCTCTCGGAGATGCATTAGAAAAATACGACCTCAAATAATCCATTAGCTGCTGTGCTTTCTAGATAAAAGACTAAAAGATGCATTTACATTCAGGTCAAGCGAGCTGGACAGTTCATTCATCTTGAGTTTGCCTTTCATGTTAGGATTCAAGGAATTCAACCTCATTCGTCTCTAGATTACTGCTTACCTGTAAATCAGCGTACAGAGACTCTTACTAACACTGTGCCTGTGGGTGAGTGGGGAGCACGATCGCCCTCCAATCAGAGGGTTGTTGGTGCGATCCCAGGCTCTGCTAACCCGCATGTCGATGTGTCCTTGGGCAAGACACTTAACCCAACAATGCTCCTGTAGCTGTGACTACAGTGTGTGGATGTTAGTTACCGATGGGCAGGTGTCACTGTGTGTGGTTCTCCTGTCATCAGGGTGTGAATGGGTGAATGATGTCATGTAGTGTTAAGACTAGAAAAGCGCTATACAAGTACAGTCCATTTACCATTTACCGTTACTTTCAAAATGATGTTTCTTGAGAATTCAAATTATTATTGTGAGCTCTGGTACTCAATTTGTGCAAATCAAACCTGTTTTTTAGGCTGATTAGCTCCACTGCAGCGAGTCGACTACTTTACAGTGCAGGTGCTCGGAAACATGTTGGCAGCACATAAACATTCAGCACATCATATTTGCCTAAATCAAAACAGAAGGCTCTTTAACAGACTGCTAATTATGGCAGGAGGCCTTTTATTTCATCTGCACATCAGACCTGAAACTCTACAGATTTGTGGATACAAACCCGGTGGGAGTCGGCCCACTAACAGATGCTCGCTGATTTAACTGACAGTTCGGAATGATACAAATTCTGTCCATCCATTATTCCATCCATTCTGTACTATACTTGAGAAGCAAGGGTGTTTCTACTAATCAAAGGAATTCCAAGGGAAACGTATATATATGTATGATGTATGGAGGCATTAGACGGCATTCATAGCTAGTTTTAAGTTAGAGTTCTCATAGGATGTTATAAACTATGAGGCATCATTTTATCATCAGCTTATGTAGCTAAAATCCTGCAGATATGTAAACTGCAAATGTTAGTTGTGAAATAATCATCTGTTTTCTTTTATTTTCACCTTTACAGCCATACAGTGGGGTTTTTTTTACTTTCAAAAGTTGTAAAAACACGTTTACAAGCAGCCGCAGGAGAGCAGTGATCCTCTATAATGACACTTGGTGCTCCTGCTGTCAGGGTGCGGGGAAGGCAGGACTCAAACACAGAGTTCAAGGAAACGAAAAGACTTTCTAATAGTCAAAATCCAAAAGCAAAGAAGGCCGAGGGGCAAAAACAGCGACAGGTACACTCAGACGTGGCCTTCCGGACATTCAACAATGACGCCACAAGTGATAAGAGACACACACGGCTAAAATACACTAGGGAGGTGGAGGTGATTGGACACAGGTGGAAACAATCAGACAATCACAGGGGATGACAGGACAAGGCAGGAAGTGAAGTTACCCAGGGAGACAAGAAGCAGAAAACTACAAAATAAAACAGGCAACAAACCCAAACCGTGACACCTGCAAAGGGAACTGCAGTTATAACCTAAATAAAGAGATATTCTGACACTATGTCAGCATCAATGGCCCCAAATACAACTCCACATTAAGGTCCTTTTAGTGTGCGTGCCCTCCTAAACATTGCCCTAGTCCCCCCCCGCACACACACAGACATACTGCATATCTGTCCATCGGTGAATAAGGGCCTATCTGAAGTGGACTGCAGGGTACTTAAGGCTATCTGCAACTAATTCAAGATATGTGAAATTGAAGGGAGATATGGCATGAGGGGAGAGGGGAGAGCGGACGGGGGGTGTGTGGGGGGGTGGGGAGAGAGAGCAAAGGTAAAAACACAAGGAAAGAGAGAAACAGATGGAAAAAAGGGAGAAAGAGACATCTTGGAAATGTAGAAGCGCTAAATAGAACCACACAAGGACAGAACAGTACGGTGTGGTGTGGGCAGGGATGTGTGTGTTTCAGGTGGTCGTGTGTATGTGTGTGTGTGTGTGTGTGTGTGTGTGTGTGCGAGTGAGAGTGACTTTGAGGTGCAGTCCTTGGCACACAGATGCCCCTCCATTATCTGCCTGTCTTCGTCTGCTCAACCTACTCTGCCTCGGGCAACTCTCT
>NC_135688.1:27571935-27579435 GCF_964276395.1 Gasterosteus aculeatus | reverse complement strand
GAAGGACGTGTAGACACACCTGAGCACACACACATCGTTAATCTTGCTTCTTGTGTTCACTAACGTGTGCTTGCGTACAAAAATCTGTCGTTGTTTTCTTGTTTATTTCCTTCAACAGATTTGAAATGGTTGGTGACAGAAGAATTCATAAAAGGCCATTTGGTCTCACTAATTTACCACGTTTATGTGGGACAATTTCTGAGGAGCCCAAACGAGGGGGGAAATGTGCGCCTGCATATGTCCGTCCAGATTGGGACGACGCATGAAAAAAAAAGGAAAACAGCGAAAAAAACTAACGAGACGAGGACGACGGCAGCGCGGGGGAGGAGCGAGAGGGAAGGACGGGGGAGGAGGGAACATTTGCGAGGCTACGACTCTCTGGAAGGGAAGTGCTGCCTGCCCACCTGTCTGCAAGGATGCCAGCTGCACGACACACACGGATGTGCATGTGCATACGCACAAAGATGTCAACGCGTGAACGGGGACACAAAGCAGATTTACAGAGTGTAACAAAGGTTTGATTGGTTTGATAGCTGTTATAGAAGTATGGCTCCACCTGAAGAGACGTGATCAACCTTTCTGAACCCCGAGCGGTCCCAATGGTGGCGACCTTTGCGTGGAGGAGACACCCGGAGGGTCAGCGGCTCGGCCATATTTCCCCTTTAAAGACAGAGTGTGCACACGTTTGTCTAGTTTAACGTTTTAGTCAGCTGATGTTATTACATCGGTCCATGTTTGTAGATCGTTGAGATGTGGAATCAGATGCTTGATGGACGGAGTTTATTGTAGTTTATTGTAAGGGACCAAATGGTGTATGTGTATGTTTAATTCCTGAATATCGCATTAGTGGCAGTGACTCTATTTCCTCTCTTTTCTCTCCTCACTACTACGAGATCGATAAAGTCAATTGATAAAGTCTTCTTTATGCATTCACAAATGAATTTCATGCTTCATAGACACCTATTGGGCCAGCAAAAATACACCCAACAGATACAGTTACATTTGGATTTATTTAACTGCCCCCCTATATTGTGGAGAGAAATCCTAAATAATGAAGACATAAACCAACACACACAGGTCTCTTCCTTTCAAGAATTTTAAGACCACCGTACAACAAGTTATAACAATTTCATTGATAGATATAAACATTTGTACGTATTAGCATCAATTAACTGAGTCGCTCTGTTTTTCTTGAGAGGAATATTAAATACTGCATTTAATAGTAAAAGGAATAATTTGGCCTGAAGAGAGACATAACAAGCCTTCGTCAACAAGAAGACGCCACCATTGTGTTTTTCATATCAAAAGGATTTAATTGCTGTACTTTCAAAGTAAGAGCGTGGCAGCAGAAAGGAGGTCATGCCCGTATAAAGAAGAGAATAACTTGAAAAGAGCAGGAAGTTGAAATGTACATAAGGGCCCTTTTAGGGCCATTTATCTTATTAGGGCGGGGGGAGAGACACAAAGGCAGACCTACATTAATGCCCCCCCCCACACACACACACACACAGTGGTAGCCAGCACTGGATCTGTGCAGAGATGTCTTCCAGATGAATAGGTGGTAATGAGCGTGTAGTGGAACTGATTCCCTCCCATCATCCCCCTCTCCTCCTCCTCCTCCTCCTCCTCCTCATACTACTCTCCCTCCTTCTCTCAGGGCTCAGGTGGGCAGCACATGGCATCTCTTTTTCTCGCTGACTTGCCTTGCTTCTGCCTCCGGTTCCCTTTCCTCTTCATTTTAGCGCTTGTGTAACTCTCTGAGCGGTGCTCTTTGTGTGCTTTTTTCTACACTGCCTTCTCTGACTCTTTTTTTACCCTCATCTCTTCTGCGCCCTGCCGCTATTCTCCAGAAGCTCTCTTTGAAAGGCAGTTTGTTAGTTCACCATGTGGTAAACATGCATTGAGCACACCTGCACTCCGCCGTCCTGTGGAGACGGCGCTGCTGGCCACGCGCTGCTCTCGTGTTCACATAAAAGCTCGCCAAAGCAAATGCAGTCTTTTCAATGAGACATTTCAGCCTCACTTATTCCAACAGTCGAGTTCCTTTTTCTGTGCCGGGGAATCACGACCAGACATAAATGATGACATCCTCAATAATGCCGGCAGCGAGAGGCAGACTGGGACACGCGAGAGGAGCTGATGATCACGTGCTCTTTTGTTGTGTGTTTGTTGTGTTCTTGTTGTTTTGCAACAAGACAACAAGCTGAACTGTTTTTTAAAAGTTGAAGCATTCGGTCACTACCGTAACTTCTTTTTGAGTCCACGTTTTCCATATGGATCCATATGCTCTTTTTTTTTTAAATCTCCCACTCACTCACACACACACACACACACACACACACACACACACACTCAGCTGTCCGGGGCAGGTCCGGGGGGAAGGAGGCACTTGAAGGAGTGACTGCCTAATGAGGGAGAAAATCTGTTTCACCGTGGGACAGGAGGTGCAGGAGCAATCAAAACAGACTGTATTTACACTACACATGCACTAATTAAAGATGTAATTGACGTCAACAAGGAAACCTCAGTGCGGCCCATTTAATCATCAGACATTTATTTCTACTGTCGTCAGAACGGCTTAAATATCTTAGAGCTGGAAATGGAAGATGTGAACATGAACTTGTTCTTCAACTGTGCGGCCAATTCTAGTATTAAATGTTTCTTATTTGTGAAAGTATGAACTGAAATAAAAACACACATTATTAGTTGTATTCAACATCACATTTAAGTAACAAAGACTTTTTGCTCCCACAGATGTTGCCTTTAAACCCCAAAACATAATATTGTATTTTATGATTTAAAAAAACAAAACACAAATGGTGTCATTTGTTGTGACCAGTTAAATCAGGTACTTATTTCTACATCTGCTTAAATAGTCGCCTTTTTCTGTTTGTTTCAAAAACGTCTTTACCAACTAAAAACCTTTTCAATCTAAAGGAAGAACATCCACGAAATGTGCTGCATTAACACGGCACAGGGGACACACAAAGGCTCACACACACACACACAGGTGTCGCTATCCAGGGATTATGAGGGAGTGTGTTCTCCGATAAAGAATCTGTGTTTGAGTTTGGGATCGGTGTTGCTGTGCGATCAGCACAACTGGCCTCTGGGAGACAAAGAGAGGCGAAGGGAGAGAAGAGACAAACTGTGGGAATCAACACTTTGAGTTACGGGAACGTGACAGACTCCGGTTGTTTTTTGCTCTCAAGCAAACCAGGTTTTTAGTGTTCGTCTTTCTGTTCAGTGGGTTGGTATTAACCGCATGGTGTGTGTGTGTGTGTGTGTGTGTGTGTGTGTGTGTGTGTTGATAAAGGAGGAGTGGGAGGGGGCGGGGGGTCTGTGTTTGGGTTTGGGATCAAAGTGGAGACCGATGTGTGAACAGCACTCCATAAAGCACACAGATTATCAGGTCAACACACACGTAGACACACTTACTGACAGAAGAGGACCCACTGTACCACACACACACACACACACACACACACACACACACACAGAAGGAGATGGCATCTGATAAGCGCTCCTATGCAGGACAAATAAAGTCCTGCAGTGAGGAATGTCTTTTTTATTCTCAAAACGATGAGCACATTTCACAACCATACAAAGGAGAATTCACGCATCGTTCCCCTCTAGCCTCCTTGTCTACTTGTAGAAAGGGTGTGCGACTTTGTGTAAGCGTTTTTCAACACAACACACAATCTTAAACATGTAAAAGTAGCTTTATGGCGGATGGAGACGCGAGGAGGCGAGGGGATGACTGAACATGTCGCCACCTGCTGGTCAAAGAAGCGTAGTGCCAGGAGACCACGGAGGCCCGCAGGTGATTGGGATACTTTGGGGCCGCAGATATGATCAGGAATTCATGTGCATGTGGAAACACAACAGCTGGGTCACGACAGAATAAAGACAAGTAATTCTTTTATTTGAATTCTGTTTAAGTGTATGCTTTTTGAGAAACAAAGGAATGCAAACATAAAGCAGCTCATTCACCTTGTGTTACTTATTCTAATATTAAATAATATGCATTTTAATACTTAGTAGTTCCACAGTAATTCCAGCAATCGGAGTTTTAATGTTCAAACGTTTTATCATTTGAGCAGATTGTTTGAATAGTTTGCCACAATTTTATTTTGGTACCATCCTGTTGTAAAATGAGCTCTGACCACGTTTTCATTCCAGTCCAGTTAGCCAATGATGAGACCAATGATCGCTGTCATCGTGTGTGTGCGACTAGAACAAGTGGCTCAGATGTGTCAGCAACAACAAAAAGAAAAATTAGTCACTATAGATTCGGTTTTAAATCACAAAATAACAATTACCTGTACAGTACACGTGTGTGTGTGTGTGTGTGTGTGTGTGTGTGTGTGTGTGTGTGTGTGTGCGCGCTGTGCATGTGCCATGGAGACAGATGGATGTGATGCTGGCACAGAATCAGAGAAAATATCAACAAAGAGATCAGAACACATGCGCGCACCCACACGCCGATGGACAGACACACACTCACTCACAACTCATTGTGCTTACGTGTACTACTGCCCTGTAGGGTATTTATATGCTAAACCCTGTTAGAGTTGAGGTGTGTGTGTGTGTGTGTGTGTACCTGAGGCCATCGCAGCCTTTTCCCGCCACGTGGAGCCTGCAGCTCTGAGAGAGACTCCCCACTGTGAGACGCTGAAACAATGTTGTGCGCGTTTTTGTTTTCACTGTGTCAAATTGTGTGTGTGTTTGCGCCTTTTTGAAATGACCCGACAATCCAAACAGGTTTCCCTGTGTGCTCTCTCAGCCGCGGCGGAGGACAGAAGCAACAGCTGCAATTAGCCCTTTGTGGCTAAAACCAGTGTGATTAGACGTCTCGTTAGGCATCGTTACGGCTTTTACTAACGGGGCGCGCAGATAATGAGCCTGTCCGCTGAACAACCAAGATACTAATCATAGGATAAAACGCCCGCGCACTTAATTGGAGCCCCGCAAGAGGAGAAAGGAGACACTTTTACGGAGAGAGACTGGAGCGAGGGGGAGGAATACAACGGGTGGAGAACGGCAGAGAATGGGAGAGAAGGAAGGAATAGGTTTTATTCATCAAAACATTCCACAAACTTATTCACAAATGTTTGTAAAAGCCTTCAATGCCGCGTTGTGTGTGTAAAGCAGTTTGTCAATTATAACGCTCATCATGTCGGCAGTTTTTGTCAAAAGCTTCATTTTTAGTCGCTAAGTACTCACTTATTGCTCAAAAAGCATCAAGCCGAGTTAATAGAAAATGTCATATTGCTGAATGCGCACACAGACGGTTATGAAATCCTCATCGTCTGATAAACGCATTGTTGTTGTTTGTTTTTAGAAGAAATTAGCAGGAAAGTGTTCCCCCCTCACTAATGCACTGTAATCTCCAGTTAACGCGGAGGTTAGACCCCCCCCCCCCCAACACAGTCGCCCAGGGGCACTCTGGGAATGTCTCACAGATAATCACATCAAGGGTCAGAATGTAATGCTCGGCAATTCTCGCCACTTTCCATTCAACGGAACAACCGGCGCGGATATACGTCGGTGGGGGGATGGGGGGGGGGGGGGGCACTTCAGCTCTGCCGCTGCGTGTGGAGTAATGCAAATGGGCGTAATAGTGGGTATTAATGCGACACAAGCTCTAACCTCTGTCACCCTCACCTTGTGCTGTTATTACAACACACACACACACACACACACACACACCTTGGACGAAGGCGTGAGCACACACATGCCCCCCCCCCCCCCCCCCCCTTCACCCCACCCCTCCTCCCTCATACTAAATCATTAGCATATTTTTCAGTTGAAAAACAATGTGAACTTGTAAGCACAGAACAGACATATGCAAATGACTCTGCAGCAATTTGCCCAAACAAAGCTGGCACTACTGTCACGTGAAGCAAAGGGACCGGGGGGACGGGGAGGAGGGGGGCGGGGAGGGGGGGCTCACGGTAATGCTATCGAAAAATTCTGCACATGTGTGTGTGCACTGAAGTCATTTTAGTAAAATTGACACTAAGACGATAACACGACGTAAATATAGATTTGTAGTGTATACCTAAGTTATATCTAGAACTAAATAATTAAACATTTTGCCATTTTTATGTATTTAATGTTTCTTCCAGCCATATAAAAAAGAGTTAAACAGTAGAAATAATTGAAGACTTGAAGAGGGATAGTAGTAGTAAAGATTAACGTCGTCCTGGCACGAAAAGGTGTGAACGGTGTGAAAGGCTAAACACGAAGAACCGAGAGCAAGAAGGTCAGCCAGCAGCTCAGGCCGTGTGTACACACACACACACACACACACACACACACACACACATGTAAATACATCTGGGCCCATGTCTTTGCTGGAATAATTGCACGGGCGAGCACATCTGGTGCACTTTGAGATTGAGTTCTGGCTCTATGCAGCGATGGTAATCACATTTGTGTGTGTGTGGGGGGGGGGGGGGGGGGGTGTCCACTCCAAATGCCACTGCGGTGCTTCACAGGGTTCAGCTCGACTCATTGTCACAGGAGAATGGAAAAAGACCTCATGATGGAAAAGCTTTTGTCTGAGTGGGAGCGGTTGCATTTGTAGCATAATGAGCTTAAAGAGTACGAGCTGATAGCTTTTGCTTCTGTTTTCTACTTTTTAAAATGGTCAGAAACGTCTCTTGTGGTTAATATATTCTTCCCTAAGGGCCATTGAATATTTGATACAGTTAACACGTTCAACTTTTTATCAACATCATAATATTAATACTCATATCTTCACCTGTGTATCGTATCAATAATGCCTACATAACAATTACATTAAAATGTACATTAATGTCTTGTTGTTTTATTCATAGATTACAGTTTTGTTAACACAAAGTAAGCCGACTGTGTTGAGGATTTGTTCAGCTGCTGTTTTCACCTGACTTTATTGCCCTCCTGGTCTCAGCAGCATGTTGTAAAAACACTTCTTTTGTCCTTGTCATCGTGGCGCCGGAGCTGTCGTGCTTCTGAAACCCGCTTAGCATTGATGCTAAACGCTACGCACCGTGGGCTGCTGGTGGGACCGCGCCGACTGGCCCGCAGCCACCTGAGCGGAGCTGCTGGCTGCAAAGGCGCCGCCGCCGAGGCCTCGCAGGCTCCTTAAAGAGCCTCATTAGGCGGCCACTTGGGTAGGTGTTCTTGCAAGAAATCTTGTCAGGCGGACACCTGCTGTCTAATTAGGCAGGCGGCACACACACCCGCTCAAGGGGAAGAGTCAGTGCATGTGCAATGTAGTGAACGGGCCCTGTGCTTGCTGTGTGTGAAGGAGTGTGTGTGTGCAAATAATGACCTGAGGCTCAACCTGCTGTTGAGAACAGTAACTTGTGAGTCAATGCCTTTGTTCACCCCGAAACATCTGGCTCTGACCGAAGGCTGTGTGTGTGTGTGTGTGTGTGTGTGTGTGTGTATGTGTGTGTGTGTGTGTGTGTGTGTGTTTGAAATGCATTCGAACCAAACAGGTCATCGCTC